>NC_068367.1:50351511-50416511 GCF_020536995.1 Dreissena polymorpha
TTTAGAACTGTTTTTTATAACTTTTATACGAGCACATATTTGATATAAAGGTACATAAATAACATTAAAAAATCCAACATATCGTCGACACACATAGCGTACTTGTTGTTCCTGTAAATGATGTTAAAGATGAAGCAGACGAGAGTGAACATCATTCCGATCCCGGCCAGGCAGCACATTGTGATGTAAATGTACAGAGGGAGGACCTGCTCTTCGTTCACGAAATGAGTCGAGTCTCGGGATAATATTGTCTGAAGAACGCGATGAAATCAATTAATGTCACAATGGTCAGTCATGCAAACAAAATCAGATAGGCCATTTGAAGTAACTAAAATTGGGCTTTTTATTAGTTAGGGAAGTCAGTCGCGTCAACGTACGCGTATGGTCGTAGATTGAAAAGATTATGCAACCTGGTGGGACACAAGATTGGCCATTTGTGTGATTTTTTTTTAAAATATACTCTTTAAAGTAAACAATACACATACACTTTCATATAAAAGGATTAAGGCGAAAGTAATGAGCTTCTCTGAAACACCAAAGCGGTCAATAAAGTAATTTTTAAATTATTGGATTGTCTTTAGTTTGCATCTAAAAATCAAAGGAGATTGGCCAATGCACGAAGCTACGAGTCTTCAATTCAAATGTCAAATCAGCCTTGTTTATTTGATCGAGACACAGAGGCGAGCAGTGACCATGCTGAAGAAGAGACAAACATTCGTAAACACTTGTTTGAACCACATTTGAAAAATAAAGTTTCAATACCAAATCGGTTCGACGACGGAAGTTGTGCTTAAAATGGAATGTACAAGGCACAAGAAGAAAAGGCGACCACGCAATATCTGGAGGCGACAGAGAGGAAGAGATCAAAAGATCAAACTTAACTTTGGGGTTGCAGCCCAGGATATTATTCATTCGTGGCGAGTCGTACATTGTTTATGCTTCTCCATCGGGCTCATAAAGGCCAAAGTATGGAAAGTAAGTAATTTGACCACCTTGTAAAATCATAAGCAATTTAAATAAAAGCGTCATATTCAGGTAGATCAGCTTAGTTCAGCAGTGAGAACTACAATTGTAGGCGGCCTTTTTGTATTACCGGTAAAGCGGAATTGCTGGTTTGTAACCAATTAGCAAAGTGTTGTGGTGCTTTGTAGCCTACATAATTAAAAAGCAATTATGCGATGCGCGATAACAATTTTCCGAACATTAATTTATCATATGTCACTGGGTATATAAATTTAGTAATGAAAATATTCAAATGCACTGATTTTGACTTGTAAAAACTAACCGACTTTTTGTAGCTATAATGCAGACTTCTTGCAGTAAATTCAGCGTCCTAAAATACGTAACGGGAGTCAGATGTATCTAGATTGTACATTCGGTTGCGTATTTTTGTACTTACAAGTTTAATCTGACAGCCGATCTTTAGATTATTTAATTATTTTATTTTGGATTTGTTTTTATTCAAAACTTTAATATTACTCCCAAGCTATAACCAATAATAATAAATAATCCACACGTATTCGTCGAATTAGTTTTGGAAAGTTCTTTTTTGACAAGACCGTTGACTGCCGCTACAGTATAAAATTGGAACTCCAGAAACATGATCAAAGCCATTGTTATCATTCTGGGTTAAGTGCTAAATGATGCAATTGAAAGTTCCAAGGCCTTGATCCCAGCTTTAATAATTTGATATTTAATTATTGTCACTGGTTACTTGCCTTAAATAATAAACTTACTAATGTTAACAAAATTCTTCTCCTGATTATGTTTCATGAGTTTCATAATTGTTTAATTGTCTGGACCTTTACGAAATATGATTACGTTTTTTGTGAGAAAATACATGATACAATTCATTTGTTCTTTGCAAGAATGGCAAGTACTTAAAAGTATGTTTTTATCTAAAACGTAGGCCCTGTGTTTAAATATAACATATACCGAGAAAAATATTCCATGATAAAATGATTCGGGTTTAATAGCACCAGAAACACGCGATTATCCATCCCAGTACTAGTCTAAATATCAGATAACATTGTCGATAAATGTAAGCTGTTCGAATTATTTCATTACGAATTCGCACACACGATATTAAAACAGGTTGGGTTCGAACTCAATTACCCAACATGCGTTTAGCAAACTTGTCTAGTCCTCGGATATAATCTCATCTCCTGTTGTCGTTTCTTTGTGAATGAAAGAAGGCCTTGGTGTTATATCAATTGCTTTCATTAAAATACTAATGGGAAATATTTAGTTTCCTAGCACTTAAATCAGTACTAAATATTTATAATCGTAGAAAGTATATTCACTAATTATAAGAGATAGAAATGGGTGTATAATACTCATTAATGCTATATCTTGATTGGTGAAACATCGTTTAGCTTTTAAAACATTATCCTTAAACGTTCTTACTTGACGCACATACTGTCTGATTGCCTGCGATACGACACCCTTTATTTGTAATTAGATATTTGTACGTTTTCAAAGACCTTTGATAATTAGACCTTTCAGTCAAATGATGGTTTCCTGCATTTATATTTTGCTGTGATTGCAAATTAGGTTTCTGAAAGCTACTAGACTAAGTCAATTAGATTATGTAGACAAGATAGTCCATTTCTTATGAAAGGACATATTAATGTATTTTGCAAAGTGTTATTTTTATTCAAAGGTATATTCCTTTTCAGATGCAGTTTGTTTTTTATTCTGGACTTATTAAAGAAGCTTTTATTAATAGACCCTATACTTATTCGTTTCTGAACATATATGTATTTCGATTATTACGATGAGTTAATGTTATTATTTGTTATTGATCCTTTTATCGGTTCAACTTAAAGATCTGCAAATATGATTTTAATATTGTATGTGTACTTAGAAAAAACTATGGGCAAAATTATTATTCCAATATTATCGTAGCAAATCCTAACACGGGCATTTTTTTGTTTGGTTTCGTTCTTTTAACGCGCATTAAGTTATTTTGTTCATAATATAAGTTCTAGAATTAACTTATCATTTTTGTTCATATATGTTATAGTATGCATAGAAATTGGGCATCATTCATATCTGATGTTTAAGTTTTAACCTAGGCGTAGTGTCATTATGTATTTATATCATAACATTTGAATAGGGACGTTTCCTGCTAAAACTGAACAACATGATACAACGGACACATGGTTCAAAGTATTTGAAATAAATGCAATCAAAATTAGCCCGTATAACGATGTCAATTGCGAAACAAAAAATTATACTAAAATCATTTTTTTTAACTTAAGATAAAAGAGAAACCAAAACGTATATACTAGGTTTTAATGAATATGAATAAATGCAATTTAAGATCAGCAAGGGACAAGTACTTGAAAGATATTCATTATTCTATATGAAATTAGAAATATATCCATGATTTAATCGGTGAATGACATCTCAGATATTAGGTCTATTACAATTTATATATTGATCCGTAATATTTCACGCACCAGACGGGCTATAAACTGAATAAATCATGTTTAAAGTTATTCACACTTCATGGCAACCCGTGTAATAACTTTACTCTGGTTGTTAGAAATAAGCAAAGTCCGATAACTCTTAAGTAATGCATTCTCTTCAACCGCCTTTGATCCACAAAAATCTACTTTTGCAACTGCCCTTGCAGGTGAATAGCTCAGCAGTTTTTAATGATTTAGTTGTTTGCTTTCTAAGTTGCCGTATTTTACAGCCACTCTTTGAAACTACTCTGACAGATCCAAGGCATCGACACTTTTTGATAATCACACAGCTCCGGTATAATTGTGTGTCAAACAAATTATCTTTAGTTTCATGTGGTTGGTAAAGTCAATATTCAAAGTTTTTAATCATACATATGTAGTGTATGTAACACCCGATTCGTTACATAATTACATCATTCAAACATTGTTATAGAAGCGCTATTTATCAATAACAACTAAGCAAGAACAATAATTTCTTGTTTTGATGAAGATTCGTTCGTTGAACAATTTGCAGTATCTTGCATGTATTTTTTTGGTTGCAGATGGTAATAAAAAGACGAACAACCATTATTCAATTTGATGACGGCCAGGTTAGTTACTTCACTTGGTGTCGGATTGCGTGTTGCATTTAAAAGACAAAAAAGTTCGATGTTTTCATTACTATTTGTCATTTGAATGCAAGACACAGGAACGAGAATGTGAAGACGTATAGTATGTATTGGTAAATAATGTCTAAGAAATATCATGTGATTTTTGACGCGCCTTAATTCCGATTACTTTTTAAAGTCTGGAATTTATGTTTTAAATATGTGAATGTATAAGTGATTATTAACCTAAAAATTGACGTTAAGATTCTAGAATATCAATAGGTTAATACCAAAGTTCGGACAGTTTTCCATCGATCGAACAGAAAATTTATTTAAATATCCATACATTATGACATATTACAAACTATCATTATCACATGTTTTACTGTGTTTCTCTGTAAACAGTTAATTCGGTCCCAGTTAAGACTGTATTAAAGTTTAACTGATGGCATTAACCTACCTCTCCGTCATTATAATTATCGCCCAACTTATAATAGTTTAGCAGAAAAATAAATACAGCAAATGGGCACAATTATATATCAACGCATGTGTTTGATATAAAAAAAAAGCGTAGAAAATGTGTTTTATTTATGATTAAACAGGGCTTGGTGCTTCCTGCTATTATTTAATGACATGCATTCTTCAATTAAATATATGCATAAGGTACAATTTCAATTTTGGTTGTAAGGGTACATATTTATTCTACTGTTTTATAAAAAACTGATATGGCATAAATACGAAAGGCATGATGAAACACACCATCTAGCAAACAAAAAACACGCACACAATTTTATACATATGCTAGTAAGATATGATTAGTATTTCATTGCAAAATTTAAGAAGATAGCATAATTGCATCCTTACGTACTTACGGTAAAATTTCACCTATTATTTGACATTTGTGATAAATCACCTATTATTTTGACATATTCAACGGTTTTTGTGGTGGGCTTTTCTTTCAAAGAACGTAAGGACTTTTCTGAAGCACAATGGCAGCAATAATAGGTGGTCCCTAAATCAAATACTATTAATTAAATCTGAAAATACTTAAATATTGCTTAACCTTTCCAGACGAGTGCATCCTCGATCCACTCAAAGTAAGAAGCAGGGGCGAGATCCTGTCGGAAGTAGGCCACCAGTACTCGCTTTCCACCTGTAACATAACTCGTAAAATGTTACAAAGTGATACCAAATTTTGGGTGTGTACACGGCAAGTATGAGTATTCTTCTTAATGTCCAATGAGAGAAGCAAACACTTTTTATGAAATTGAAATGTATTATATAAATAGGAGAAATTTGTTTACTTAACGTCCAGAATTATACGTAACATACTATTAAAATGCCAATAAATATAATATTTTAACACGATATAAATCAGTACTGTTCGCGGGTAGGAACTTTGGAGTGTCTATATGCTGATTCAATTAAACAAATTGGAAACCTTGTATTCTTTCCACTTTTATGATTTTGTTTGGATCTGAGCCATTGTTGAAGGAAACCCGTCCAGCCACGCCAACAATGATGCCTTTGCGGTACAGCCAAATATAATATCTGCGATGTCCCCATCAGCGTATGAAAACTGGTCCAAGGATTTTGGATGACCTTAAACGAATCCGGATACAAATATGGTTGAACTAATTCCTAAATGTTAAATGCAAAATATAACAAAAAAAGCACATTGATCGTCTGTACAATATATTTTTCAGTGCCAGTTGGGTTTGTGGAGCAACACTGAGTGCCTACAAAATCATTACGCAACAAATAATATTGCATGAATATAAATCACACATCATAGTTGTTGTCGAATAACCTATTACAGAAAGATAATTAGATATGCCTTCTGCTGTTTCATTTGTGCTGCAATATGTTAGTTAAAATTTAAATTAAAAAAAGGCAAATAAGCATATTTAAGATATTACCCATGCTTTCCAATGCAGTGATTGTGCAGTTAAGAGCCAACGCACAGAGCCAGATATGATCATAGCACTGTCCAGACACAAAGTCGTAGTCCCTTGTGGCGGGGTTGTATGACGGATGCGTTGTTAACCGACTTTTGAATTCGAAACCTGCCAAGAGCAAAAGCTAAATTGCCTTTTAAACTCACTTAGTAGACACGGATCTACACATCGATTTAAACTTAGAAAACTAGATTTTCCTATTATTATTTAGTTGTTAAAAGTGATAAAATATTGAATAAAACGTTTTCCAAATCTAATTACGTCATTCTAAATTGTATTGTTTTTTAAATTACACCAGAACATTAAGAAGCCTTTTTATATGCAAATTGTGTTGTATTGATTCATGGATGTGATTTCATTTTGCATTTGTAAGTAAACGAATGGGTTGGTGAATACTGGACCAGGACACATTCATGAGCGGAAGACTACACATATTCGCTGTTGACCGATTTAGAGCATTCTTCGCATTTTTACCGTTCACTAACAATAACGTGAAAACTATCATATTAAGTGTTCCTTTCGTAACCTGCGTTGTTGGTGGAAGGAAATCAATTGCCATAAATACATAGCTCATTACAAAATAAATTGCCAAAACACTTTACATGCGTAAATTGAAGTTGCAGTGGCCGATTGGAAGCGGTCACAAAGAACTGGGCATTAAAACTGTTAACATTACTAAAAGCATTGACTTTAACGGCCAGTTTATTTTACAGTACAGTTACTGTAGACATCAATAGATAGATAGATAGATAGATAGATAGATAGATAGATAGATAGATAGATAGATAGATAGATAGATAGATAGATAGATAGATAGATAGATAGATAGATAGATAGATAGATAGATAGATAGATAGATAGATAGATAGATAGATAGATAGATAGATAGATAGATAGATAGATAGATAGATAGATAGATAGATAGATAGATAGATAGATAGATAGATAGATAGATAGATAGATAGATAGATAGATAGATAGATAGATAGATAGATAGATAGATAGATAGATAGATAGATAGATAGATAGATAGATAGATAGATAGATAGATAGATAGATAGATAGATAGATAGATAGATATATTGTTTAAGCATACAAAGATGTTTGCATTAAAAGCCTTGCATTGGGAAAAATTATTGCAAGTGAGTAATTTTTTTCCGCATGGTCTTATCAGGGACGACATTTTCCGCATTAACCTGATTTTCGTTTATTAAGAGACTTCATTTTCGTGAAAAGCGAGAAGTGACGCCCATGATAAGCGTGTACGGCCTGCAAATACTTATCTTAGACAACACTATACGCAAATTAATTAATTAACTTTATAATATTAGACGAGAATTCGTTCGATTTGTTCGCCCCATACAAGATGAGCCTCGCCAATAAAGCTCGAAACTCGCCTTATACGAGAACAAGGCGGCCGATATGGAAAAACACTGCCATTACGGGAAAAGGTCGGCCAATACGCGATTCAGCCAATTAGAAACCAGGAAAAACTCGGCCTTATATGAGAATTTAAATTTTCGACACTTTTGGACGCCAATTTGAAGTTGTATGCTTAGTTTTGGTGCAAAAGTTTAAATCTTTATAAATATAATATTGCTGTTCACCGAAAGGCTTGCGACCACAATAAGTTGTTTCATACCTTTATTTGCTACAGCAATTTTCACAGTAATCAATTATT
Source organism: Dreissena polymorpha (assembly GCF_020536995.1). NCBI lineage: Eukaryota > Metazoa > Mollusca > Bivalvia > Myida > Dreissenidae > Dreissena > Dreissena polymorpha. The sequence goes on from NC_068367.1 coordinate 50,359,211, forward strand.
ATTATTGTCTGTCTTCGGTTTTGCTTCGCCTTCAATGGATAAAACGCCGCGCTCATAAAAAGTATCGTTAACTTTTGAAAAATCCATAAAATAACGCTCAGGCATCCATGTAGTTGACAGTTTCGCACGCGGATTAAATTCAGCACGATTACGAATAGTCGGCTCTCTTATCCGCTTCGGCATTTGAAATTATCCAATTAATTGTCTTTCCGGCAACGCGTATGAATCAATAATATAACACACATCAGCCTGTTTAACCTGAAAGTCAAGCTTTTCTTGCTGGATTATATTATAAAGTTAATTAATAAAATTGTCATTATTAGTTGAATTCATTTTGGCTTTGTTATTGAGCTTCAGACAGCCATATTGTACTTCGGCCTGCGGCGTCAGGCCAACACGGCTGTCTTCAGCTCAATAACAAAGCCAACATGAATTCAACTACTTAATTAATAACATTATAGTATTACGCACGGTTTTCCTAGAGCACAGCTTTTTTTTCTACCGTATAAAACTAAAGAATGATTTGATTAAAAAATTAACGTTTTTAGCTAAACTGGCCGTTAAGTTGTTCGCTCCTTACCTACAATTAGAATAAATATGGAAGCGGGTGTTTGACGGATAACTTCAAAACGCACATTTGGACCATATACCATCTGACGTACTTGTTATATTTGCAATTCCTCTCTCCTCTATAGGGTTGTAGAAAATAGCGCTTGTCAGGAAAGAGCCCTCTGCGGCGGCATTCATTTGTTCCGCAGTGCAGCCGATGTCATCCAGTCGAGATTGCCAGAAGTTCTCGGAGTGCCATCCGGGGAATATCCACACGATCTTCTTTCCATACATGCCTAGCTTGTACGCCTGGTTGTAATAAAAACAAAAAATAGAATTGTTTTACGGAAGAATATAAAAATGACCTAGACTGTTAACCTTGAACCAATAATCACTATATGGAAAAAGGCCGTACAGAAATAAATTATGGAAATGATTTCACAGAGTTTTAAGTCGGGGATCGTAAAAGCGCCCTTTGTACGAATTAAAAAGGCATCATACCAGTGAAGAATATATTATGAGGCAATACATATTAGTTCTTTATTTCATACTAATATTCATACAACGTAACTTACATGACACAATATCGTTCTCGCTTTGTCCTCGTAGGTATTTGCAAAAATAATACGGGCATCATGATCCTGGAATAATAAACAGTAATCTTAAAATTCTTAACGCGCCTTTTTTACATTGTTTCCATTGCGATTTCAATGGGAACACGATCGCCTCTAATATGTGTATGGGAACCCACAACATATATAAACTTAAGCTACCTTAAAGTATTTGAGCTGGGGTGCAATTTCCAACATTTGAACTTGCGTGATGAATTACGGAGTCGCAGTTTATACGAGCTGTGTAAAACTCATATTCGTCATTTGACTTCTTAGTGTGACCCATAAATTAAAGCTAATGACACTTGTCTTGCATGCAATCCTAGTCTGACACCAAAAGTGAACATATTCGGGAAATAATATTAAAATTGCATGACGGATGATTAGGTTACAGTTTTGACTTGAGATTTCACCATAAAATGTGACATTGACCTTTGATACCGGGACATGGAGCATACAGGCATCACGATGAATCCAGAAAATAAGCATGTGTTATTTGTTTAATTTCACCATGGATAATTAAGCTTCACTATGCCAGAATTTTTTAAACCGCGAAATTTGACCTGTACGTTTGCGCTTAAGCGACGCGTGAAACACGCGACAAGCCGCTTGTATTGCATAATGAATGGCCAAATTACAGCTTGGAAAGTCCATTTTATGATCCAATTTAACATTTTGCTATGTTTTGTGACTTTGACCTTTGTGGTAGGAGGACAGGTTTTTGATGTGTAACTTTATTGATGGTTCTTATAACTTCAATTTCATTCTAAACCAGTATATTTTGCCTTCTCAAATATGTGTGGCTCAACAATGAATTCAATAAATTCGTGTATATTGTTCTACTTTTTAATACCTTATCATTTATACGTAATTTAGTAATTTGTTAATAAAACAACAGCTATATTTGATACATATGAGATAGTAATATTACGCATACAGAATCCTTAAGAAAAGGATTATACAAGTAAATAAAAAAAACACTAATTAAGATTGTATGTTCATGCAATAAACAATCAAGGCATTTAAAGCAAAATTCGTTGCGTGTTTTTCTCGTGTGAATGGCTGTTCGCATTTCACTACATGGCAATTAACTGGAGAGATTCCCTTATGGAAAATCAGGAATTTTATATTAGTAAAGCATAGAACGTATATTATTGTCATAGAATCAATTAGAACCTCTTCGCAATTTTTGAACGTATTTCTTGTATTGCAGCACGGGAAACTACAAAACCAATATCAGGAGAGAAACTTCTGTTAACGTCAGTTAGTCTTTTATTGAAAGCAAGTGACACATTAGCGAAACAATATGGGGCAAAACAATATATATAACAAATGACGATCACTGTTTTGGAACTTAAATACAAATCGTCTGTGGCGTATTAAAGTGACTTCGAACCTTTCATGAGAAGGAAGGGCTTGCATACAGTACCCATCGAATTAACAAGCTGCTAGAATGCAACGGGCCATGTCGTTGCAAGCTCAGGGGGCGATTCAAACGTTTCACTGCCTTCAAACATTGATCCGCTTGGGAAAAATAGTAACCAAATGACAGAGTGTTGTGTTTGTTTCTGTTTTTGTAACTCTATATATATTTTTTTTAAACTAAACCAACCCATTTTCATAGATGCTCTTTTTCTTTTTGCCCCTCCGAAATTTCGGACTGGAAATACACTATCTCACACAAATTGTTTTCCAACACATTTTATTACAATACTGTACAATTACAGATACAAATTAATACATATGCAACACATGTAAAGTCATACTTTGTCTATACAATTATAGACAATGATATACAAAGCAATGAGCATAGCAAAGTTGAAAAAAGCCCTACCTTTACCATACAAAAAAGACAGACTTTAACATAATAAACACAATTTAAAGCTAATGCGTTATGTTTTTTTAATTAAAGAAATTAAAAATATATGCATTTCCTGTATATATTATACTCTTACGGGTGAAAATATTACGTATGTTGATAAACAAGATTACAGACAGTATTATGTCTTTGTTGGAGATTACATAACAAATCATGACAAGGAAAAAGAAAAAAAGCTTCATGTCTGACATATAAAGTTTACAAACGCAGTGCAAACTGAAAAGAAGGCTTCATTTTTAAACGACCTGATATCATGTTCATAATAAAATCAGTGTGACACTGCAAGTATAAGACTGTTGCATGTCATTTTGTGTTGGAAAATCATAACGATGCATTTATAAAGAAATAAAAAAAGACATTTTCTAGTATGTATACATATTTAAAGTATGTTTACCTCGCATTAAATTACTAAAAAAATATTTTTTCCATTTAACTCATATGTATTTTCATTTTTTAAGGAATTTAAATAACATATTGTGTTCAATGTAAACTTAAACAATTATTAACCATCAATTTTTAATCTTCAGAAAACCTTTAGATAGAATGTTGATTGACTTTAATATTAAGAGTTTAATCATGTTTCAGTTATTCTGACGTTTTAAAATTAGACTTTCATTACACCTATATTCACTGACTTACTACAAATTCCTTGAAAATAATTGACCTTGAAAAATTAAAATTTGCTGACAGTTAATAAGTTCCTTCAACCCCGTAGCTTTTAATTGCTTGTTTGTTCTAAACAACGTTTATTTTATCGCATTTTTATATAAGATACACTTGAAGTAAATAAAAGACTAACGAATCTTTACAATAAATACTCTCCTGACAATCTGTCGGGAGTTTCCATAGTCTTGAATGGAATGCTGATAAGATTGTAGCAAAAGGCTTCATTTGTGAGTCTCGATATCGACATTAGCTCAGGAATGATAACGCAATCATAAACTTGTAACTAATATTTTTTTACTCCGCCATTGCTCAGTATGCGCCATTTCAAGTTTTAATTGAAATTAACGATTCGCTACATAAACCCTTAAATAGTGCTTTATTCTAATAATTTATAAATTGCGACAGCGGATCTGGAATAGTGACGTTATAAAGTATTGTTAAATAAGTAAGTTATCGCATATAATGTTTTTGGAAAGAGACTATTTAGGATTGTTTGATAATATTCATTCTCGACTTGGCTCGTGAATCGTGCCATTGTCAACGAAGATCACTTTGAAATTTATCTTATGTGCTCTTGAAAAGTTAAATCCTCATATTTGTTTTTCAATCCAGTCAGAAAGGTTGACCGTCATATGTTTAAGTGAGAAATGTGTACTTGTATGTAAGAAAAGTCCACCTTTATATTTTTCCAGTCACTGAGTCAGAGTTTAAGTCAGACAAATTTACCTTGATATTTTTCAGTCTTTCGATAGGATCTTGGATGAAGACTTCTTGAGAGATTATGTCTATATCAGCTTCCTTAAGGGCCACCACTAGCTCGTTCATTGACTAGAAAGTACAAAGACAAATAATATGAGTAATACGAAAAAACACAAAAGATTCTGGCATTGGCATAATCTTATGATAACTAATTCAGACTTAATGTCCATTGTAATTATCGTTTGGAATTTCTGCAGCGTTTCTAACCATTTGGAGGAGGTCACACATCGGACAAAATACAACTTTGTTAATGACTAGGTAACATATTTTTCAAAAGTTGATTTAATAGTAATATGTTGTTTGTTTTTTAAGGTTAAATATCGTATCACAAACTCTCAATAACGGATAAAAAGCTAAAAAGAGTCAGCATCATGTTGATGATTGGAATTGATGTATTTTCCAAAAAAAGAAATTCTTAACGACACAGGGTTACTGACTGGCCCTACTGCTTACATGTTGAACAATACGAATGCTGATTCGTCAAAAAAAAAAAGCGAATCGCAGAAAATAACTTATCTGCTTCAGATGTGCAAACACCTACATAGGAATATTACTTCGTCACAAAAGCTTACAACAGAAAAGAACTCCAGAGCCTCATGTATTATGGCAACCTGGCGCCAGTTGAAGGCCCCCAGAAGATTGACGCGGGTAGGATTCATGGACTGGTCCGGGGCCCCCAAGCGAAAGAGTCGTTTGAACCGAGCGCGGTCCGAAAGGATTGGTGATGTGGACGCGTAACTAAGCTGAAAAATAAACCATAATAATCTAACAAAGAGACAAAATACTTGTTGATATTTTTTTTCGAAAGAATGGTGTTTGACTTTGATTTGAAAATGAAAATAATGCAAATAGTGCCATGGATACCATCTTTGACTGAACAGCAAAACAATTTACCATATATTAATTCTATTACTTTTACTTTTTATAAACGTGTTCGGAGTCATACGTCAAATTTGTGTAAAAAAAAGACAAAAACAGTCCAACTTAAAATTTTAATTTACAACTTCGTTGTGATTATGTTATAGTCGGATTTTTTGTTTTGTAAATAATAGGTAATAACACATACACAATATCCTCATTTGGTCAGCTTATAATATGCCCACGATAACCTTATAAAAAAATTCTAGATTCTGAAGAAAAAAAAATCAGCAAAAATAGAGATGTTTTTTACAAGTTGTTTAACCTTCTAGAATCATGCTCCCGTGTAAACAGACTTAAAAACGGTGACCCAAGTTTCATTTCTGTTTGGTGGTATGTGCTTTCACATTTTTACGTGATTTGTTTTTTAATTGGTCACTTGTCATATATAAAAGACCTTGTCTCGTTAAAACTATAGAGTAGTCTACTGCTGGTCAAACCACTTTCATGTTGTTAGAATTGTCAATAAAATGCCATGCATATTTTCTCAGCGTCTTCATTTACGTTTATACACGCAAAGGACTACATTGTTTTCATGAAACTGCCATTGATTAAATTGTATTTGCGGGTACGCCAAATAGAATGGATACGTCTTTTACAGAGGCAATGCGTGCGCGGTTAGAACGCACCGAGAGTACGGCCTGCATTCGAAAAAATAGCGACACGCTCACAATTGTCCTAAGGCATTCAAACCATTACTACGTTAATACATTTTCGATTGGATTGTCTCGCGATAATAATTCCTTCACGACACATATGTTTTACATTTGCGACCGAAACGTCCATAATGACAACACCAGGGTTGCATAGGTTGTAGGTTTGCATGTCCTCGTCAAGTCATGGCGTGGCGTAGTGGACTAAGATGGGCCTATAGTAATAAGGACATTATAAAAACCAATAGCCTCCGACATGGGTAATTGTGTATTAAAAATGAAATCGTATTACTCAATCGCCTACTCCCTGGGCCATGTTGTGGTGATGTTGACATCCTATTACTTGGTGGTCTACTTGGCTAATATCGTAGTTATAATGGCAGCATAGCAATAAATGGCATATTACCATGGTATTAGTATAGTTATGATGCCATCATATTACTTAATGGTACACCTGAGGAATATCGTTGCAATAATGCCATAATATTACTCGATGGCCGAATACCTAGGTATGTAATAGTAATAATTGCATAATATTACTCAATAACCTCATACCTGGATTATATTGTAGTAATAATGGCGTCATCATTCTCTATTGGCTATTACCGTATATTTATTATGGCAATAATGAAAACATATTACTCAGTCACCTAGTACCTGGATAAGTGTGTAGTAATAGTGGCATAATATTACTAAGTGGCCTATTACCGGGTCAATATTGTAGATATAATTACGCCATATTACTGAATGACCTACTACATGGGCAAAATTGTAATAAAAGTGACATAATATTACTCAATGACCTACACCCTAGGTAGTGCTAGAATAATAATAACAGCATATTTCTCAATGACGTATAGGTAATATTGTAGTAATAATGACATTATACTACTAGTTGGCCTATTTCCTGGGAAATATTGTTATTATATTGTCCTACTAAATGGGTAATGTTTTTTTTAATGAAATCACGTTACTTAGTGGCCTTTTACCTGGGTAATAATGTAGAGAACATGACATACTAGTATTCAATTGCGTCCTACCTGGGTAATAATGTAGATGTTATGACACACTAGTATTCAATTGCGTCCTACCTGGGTGATATTGTAGTAATGTGAAGCCTCTGCCGTCGACTCCGTGCATGGCGAACACGCTCCTCCTAGGAGCATCATGTAGCTCGGATATTCGTTGAGAGCCTTGAATGTCCTATAGACGCAAATACCGCGAGAACACTGCAAAAATACCAGCTTAACATAACCGTAAATTAACACATCAATAATGTAAGAAGTGCTGTGCGAAAATCATAACTAGTAAAAAGCTGTGGTGTATTATTTAAATCACTCACTGCTGTTAAACAAGGGTGATACTTTTCAGTCTGCATATGAAGTCCAAAGTACGCGAACGGAAATATAGGGTTTTTTTTCTTTTGAAGAGATGCTGTAGATTACTTTTAATTAAATATATTAAACTCATAAAAGGTTTTGCGTGTTCTGTGCACCGAGCTATGGTATGTAGGCAGCTTTGTCTGCAGGGTTTGCATAGACAAGGTTGTTCAAAAGTTGAGTACTTTTAGCTGAAGTACTTATGTCTGCTTAATATACCTTTTATGTAATGACAGCATCAACCAACGAAAATACATATTTAATCAAATATGGCACAATCAATACTAGCTTTCGTATTTTTCATCAACTAAAGAATATCAACAATATTACGGAAAATTTACATTTTGATGGCTTCTGGCTTAATGGGAAGCGATTTTGGTAATAATCTAATCTAATCGTATACAAAAATACAAATAATTCCCAAATCGTATTGTATATGAAAATATAATATATATTGTGTATTTGCAAACTCTTTTTTTGGTTCAATTTTAGTTTTATTCAGAAATGGGTGATTTATCTATTGGGGTTAAAAGTAAATGTTGCTTTTTAAAACAAGTCATTGTCGTACATGCCAATTCATAACTGCGAAACGTTTGTGAAAACAATGTTGATTATTATCATTTGAACTGGTGACCTAGGTTTTATCTCTGACTAAGTGTTATATGTATCTGAGATTTCGTGAAGACAAACGTTGTCATGAGGTTTCTTTATATCATATTGATTCAATTATCATTCACATGTATATATTCAATTAATTTATTATATACCTGTTTAATGCTTTTAACAAAATACAGGTTGTATCAATCGTTGAAATAAAAAATCCCGTATAAGGCTACTCGCTAATATTACCATATTAGCCGGACTACTTCGACCCATTTAATGACGTCAGATTACACGCACCGAAAATAGAAATATTTTATATTACGAAATATATTACATCGTGTGACGTCATTTCTGTGACAAAACACAATAGTTTTATCTAAACTCTGTAAGGCCAAGTCGGACGTGGTGTTTTTTTTTACAGTAAAATATGTGTTAAAAACGTATTTTGGAGTGTGTGTTTATCATGCATAAATGTATATTTCGATAGGATTACAATAAAATAGTGTGGTTTAAACTAAGTTTCGATAAAGACATGGAAGATAGAAGTGGAAGTGCATATCGTTTAAACGTTTTTGTTATAAACATCGGATTAAAGTTGTCAACTTGATTGTTATAAACATTGGAGAAACGATGGCATTAAGGTAAGCGTGTCGGAAACCTGTGTTTTCCCGGTTCCAATGTTTACACGTTAATTTACATAAACTGTATTCATACGCGTCTTAAATAAACTATGGCGTACCGTTTAATCATTGTTTTGTCAGTTTTGTTAAAGTAAAAAATACATTTGTTAACTGTTTTCGTTAGTTGTTGTGTATAATAAAAGGAATATTACGCTAGTCAATTGTTCCAAGTGTTTGTATCACTCTCGTGGCTTGTGCTATTTCGCATCACACAAGCCACTCGAGTGATATAAACTCTTGGAACAATTGACTAGCGCAATATTCCGTATGTATTTGCTGGACTTTAAGTCACACCGACACAGTGTAGGACATATAGCGACTTTATGGGAACAAAAAATAAATGTTGATAATGTTCAACTGTTAGGACGGACATATACAAGATTGTTATGATTACTTGGAAAACATAAACGCAAATGTGAAAGTGACAACCACAACATGTATTTCGTGTGTAAGGAAAAAGTTCAAAACTGGAATGAAAAGCACGGGCGAATTGTCACTTAAAACTTTTTAGCGCAGAGAACATTGCGATGTTTACTTTGACAGTAAAAAATGTAGCGCGTGGTAATTAAATTGTGTCTACCATATCGCGAACGCAGTTGATTTCTTAAAACGAAAGAACATAAATGCGCTGTATCGGTTAAGTTTTCGTCGCTGTATACACCTTCCATGATTACTGTGTGTTACTCGGGTGCTAATGCCACAGTTAAAAGACATGGCCATGGATGAAACGCGCTCATCGGAGCTATTTTGTTTGCGATTGCAGAATCTGCATGCAAAGTGGTTAAATGCAGTAACGGACTACATTCTTCAGTATACGTATATTATGTCACCCAAAGTCTAAACAAAATAAACACCACTAGTATTATGCATCGATGCAGTCTTAATATGTAATATTATTGAACTTAAACATTTCAACTTTGTCGGACAAACTATGCATCAAAATACTGCATGTGTCAAACCATTGCAGCTTGTAAACAATTATAATTCTAAAAACGGTACCCACAACAAATATCCATACATGGTTTGCTTGCTAGATTAACGGGTGATTAAGGGTCCATGATTTCCGGAGAAATGCGCACATGTGCACAATTTCATTAATGTGTTTTTGAAGTTTCAACACTTGAGCAGTACTAGTTTTGAAAAACTCGCGACATCGATTAACTAGCGGTTTGATTGACTGGTGATTGGCCTTCTGTATGGATTTTCCCACACTTAAGATATCTCATCGCTCTAATATGTTCCCTGTTCACGTAAAGGTAAAGAGTTAGTCGAAAACCATGATTCGAGTCGCCCTCTGGGAAATCAGGCTAAATGCATGACCGTAAAGTCTCGACCGAGATTGGTTCGCACAGGCTTATCTGAAACGACACTGACCGCTTTTATGGAATTGTTGTTTTAAAAAATCTTAACGAAAATACATTCTAGGCGGAAAGTGTGGTCCCGATAAGACTGCGTACTGCGCAGGCTAATATTGGACGGCACATGCGTATAGGATGGTTTGAAAACAGACGTCTCAGTTCTTTCGAACAATAATACACTTCTTCTTCTTATCAGATGAGTAATAGTATTCAAATAAAAAAACAAACATCTGGAACATTTTTACACCATTTGCTGATGAATGTTTAACCCATTTATGCCTAGTGGACTCTCCCATCCTTCTAAATTGGATCAATTTATTTCCTAAATAAGGGATGTCTAGTATATTTATTTCTATATTTAGAATATTTCTTACAGAAATCCCTTCAAGCAAACAGCGCAGACCCTGATGAGATGCCGCATCATGTGGCGTCTCATTAGGGTCTACGCTGTTTTCCAAGGCCTTTTTCCTAGACGCTAGGCTTAAATGGGTTCAGAAGTTCTATTCTCCAAAATATCAATATTTTATACGTTTATTTCGAAGTTAAAAAGCATGCAATACGGACACCGGCAATTATATTTGCCCTCTTAAGTAAAGATAGGTCTTAAACCGACAAATATTGTTTGAATAAACACTCTAAAATATCAATCATTTGCTTGGAAATCGCGATACTCTTATTCGAGTTTAACGTGTCACTGTATGACTGCATGTAAGACACACTGGGTCGGAATAAGGTATCAAGGACGCTCCATACTGCTGCTTTTAAAAGAGCAATCGCATGAACGCATATGAAGTTTGGTTATCGTTCGAAGAATAATGCTAAAACTGTAGCAACATTATAATATTAATGGTTACGCTCACAGAATACGATAAAAAATCTATGAGTGGACCATATTAAGTAAGACAAACTAGAGTAACAACATGTATGTTAGTAAACAAACACATAGAAACATCACAAATAGAATACAAATGATTTAAAACGTTTAGAATATACCAGCAATTATACCTTCAGCTTTATGAACATATGCGTACAATTTATAATAGACATATACTATTATTAACTTAATAATACTATGTTTTATGTTTATTAAACATACTCTTTCTTTTGGTATCTGTTTGTTTTATCCGTTTTGATGCCGTATTGTGATATAATTCATTCGCAAACATACTAATGAAATGTTCAACAAAAAATGAATGTTTTCAATATAAACAGATTTTATTCAAGATTAAAAAAAATTCAATCTAAGCTTTGTGGTCTGTATATAATATGAACTGACAAACAGTGAACTGTATATCAATGTATTACATATAGATTCATTCACAGACGTAGTTGTATAAAACTTAAATATAATGGCCTACATTTAAATAAATATCAGCAAGACTGACACCGGCACAACTCGTAAATCTAAGTCCTAGTAAATGAAAAACCTTTCACAGACTAACACATTATATGAACTTTAAAAAGTAATTAATACATTACTTTATTTAAATAAGTTAGCATACCATGGTGTCTATGTACTTGTATGTGAGGTTGTATCTATGCAGAAGGTTCGGATATGCGTTAACGTCTGCTAAAGCCATCTGGATCGGAACAAGACACGCGCTTCCTCCTGGCCAAGCAGTTCCGGTCATCGGCAGCATCCCAAGAAGGCGGAGCTCCCTCGGTTCACCTTCAAGCGCGAGACATCCGGCAACATGTGCAAACAATATTGCTACGATCATTGCACGACTATAACATGTCCTATCTGGAAAATTTTAGGTCACTGAGTATTTAAATGAGCCTCGTTCTGGTTATTGGGCTTAATGCGTCTGCGTAAAGTGTAATCACATATTAGCCCGTGCAGTCCGCACTGGCTAATCAGGGACTACACTTTCCGCCTATACTGAATTTTCGTTGAGAGTGATTTTCTGTAAATTAAAAATTATTTAAACGAATAAAGTGTCTTTCCTGATTAGCCTGTGCAGACTGCAAATGCAAATCTGTTACGACACTTTCTGCACATGAATTAAGCCCTTTTTTGCCAGAACGGGGCTGAAATTTGAAAGGGCTGACGAATTGATATAGTCAACACAAGTTTTATCATCCAAATACAATACTATATACATATGCAACTCGATGAAAGTATTCCTTCTCAAAACAATTCATTTATCCATATGAAGATCAAATTCATTTTGTCACTAAACGTCGCAATAGCAACGAGTTCACGATCTTAAAATTAACTATTCGCTGAAGACGGACGTCTTAATGAATGATATTCATGTTGGAATAACTATGCCTATAGAGTATAGTCAGATAATCGCGCCATTTAATGATTATCGATAAAATGTTGTTAATTGAGGCGTCATTTATATGTTAAAGAAACTTTCCAGTTCGTAAAAAGAAATAAGAATACTCAGATAACAATGGGTCGACTCCATCGTTAATGGAACTGTTTTCTTCATAATGGTTTTACTAATAGATGTTGTGCACTCAGTTTTCACGCTTGTTATAATAACATACAAGATAAGTATTGATGCAAAGCATCAAAGGGCGCCGGGAATTTCAGTGTAAAAGGCACTCAATGATGTTACATGGAACGATTTTTTTTCTACTGTAAATATTTATGTATTGGCCGATTATTTTAAACAAAATAGAAAAAGATACTGGTATAACCATAATCTATGGTTTTGTGTTATAACTCCCGAATAACAATTATTTATGATGTTGTGTTATAACCCCCAAATAACCATTATCTATGATTTTGTGTTGTAACTCCCAAATATTTCATAGTTCATTTTATTTACATTGGTTTCCTTTTTGTTATTGGTATCCGTGTGCAGTTTTCATTAATGGAACAGAACTGTGTAGGTTTTAAAAAATCTGCTTCATCTTTTAAGCGTAATTTCATATTTTTTTCAACTTCAAGGGGTCAAGGGGAGATGATTATGATTTCTGAACTTATTCTTACATTGCTCATTTACGATAGGGGTTGAGTACTCATTGATATGAAAACACTGTAAAAGTTTGAAAAAAAATGAATGAAAACTGTAAATTGTATAAAGAAGCTGCATTTCACAATACTTTGAAATTCAGTAAAAGATCATAATAGATTTATTGCTCCGATATTCATCATTTTCAATAGGGTTCGAGTAATATTGATATAAAACACAAGTTTGGAAAGATTCAGACGAAAGTTGTGAAATCTTTTAAACAAGTGGAAATTGTTTATTTTGTCAAATTTAATATATAAAAAAATCTGGACTTATTGTCCCGACGTTTCTCATTTTAAATGAGGTAAAAATGCTCATTAATATGAAGACACTGTAAGTTAGGAAAGAATCTGATGGAAAATGTTGACATAATCACATAACCAAGCAGTTTTCACTTTTATTTTTAAATTCAAAGAGACATAATTCTGGACTTATGGTCCGATATTGCTCATATAGAGAGTTTGGGTTGGGTCCTCATTGATAAAAAAAACTGTGAAAGTTTGGGAACAATCGGATGACCATTTTGGACTTCGAACAAGGATTTCAAAATTTCTCAAATTCTAAGGAAGATAAGTATGAACAAAATTCTAAGGAAGATAAGTATGAACGTAATGGTCAGATAATGCTAAAGGGCCCATAATCCCTGGATAGAAATACGTGTCGCGCTTCGCGCTCTATATGTGGTTTAAAAAAAAACAACTCCGAGGAGTGCTTGAATCTAGGGAAACAGTTTGCTAGGACACAGCTCCTCCTTGATAATCGGCTGCTTCCTTTATCGCAACTCATTGTTACAATCAATAACACGTGTCGCGCTTCGCGCTCTATATGTGGTAGGGATAGGCCTATGATAGACAACCATAAAAATACATGGATAATAGATGTGTTGTTTGCATTTATTTGTTAATAAAAAACACGTGTATTTTTTATAAGATATTTAAGAGATGTAAGAAATTTTAATTAACGTTGTCACCACGTTGCATCCATTAATTTTAATAAAAATGTCCAATTGTAGTAAAATGGATTTTAAAATGTCTACATAAAATAAAGCTTTATTATATTTATTTACCTGACTGAATCCATTGTCAGCCGCCGAACTGTTCCGTTCGTGCCGGAACCCGGGATTGAACCTTTAGATCACTGTTGCGTAAACATCAGTCTAACGCTCTCCTAACTGAGCTATTTCGGCTGATATTCACTTATGTTTTGTTTTTATACAAAACATCATTTGTTTTTATACAAAACCAGAAAGTTTCGCGTATTTGCCCAGTCCCTGTAATCTTTCCCTTGTGATCAGTTATGTATCAGTAATTAATTAAAACAATTAGCTTTGCATTATTGGCAATAAATGTTGAAATAAATGTAATAGTCACAAACGCAGTACTTATTTACACTAATTTACACAAAAAATCCCCACTATGCAAGATATTCTTAAAACAAAAATATATACATTGATCCGTAAAATAACTTCTCATCCCATAAGCGAAAAAAAAAGGCATTACATACTAGTCGCCGCCAATCATATGTCTCTTCTGATTAGTGCAATGGTATTTTTGTAGATTTCTTAAAAAGCTAGAGCTTCCATTTAATATAAGTTCACTGACGGGCCACATAATAGTGGTATATTTATCTTTCGATACCATTATGTTATATGTGGCAGTGACAGGGACAATTATGTTTGCGGCTAAAAATCTCAGTTTCAGAGTTTTATATATTTCATTTCCACTTCTTTTAACAAATAAAATTAGAAAAACGTAGGTTTATACCATAGTTATATTTTGAGATATCGACATACCACTAGCACATAGTGACTTTTAAATATGGGTACTAAAACATAAACAGAAGATAAACACAGTAAAATGAACACTTTACAATAATAGCAATAGTATGCAACATTATTCCACTAATTTCTTTTATCCAGAACAAGACACACACAATCATGTGATTCGTTTCCTCTGATACATTTTTAAAGTATGGTTTCCATAAGAAAAGAATTCAATGAGCCAGCTGGAAGCCTTAATGTTCCAATGAAATAGCTTGTCTTGAAGCTGGAATCAACTGTTTTACAAAGAATTAAGCTTGTTGAATATACTGAAACACACGGCGGTTTTTAGACGGTTATTCCTAAATTGTGAGCATATTTATGCATATTTGCATCACAAAAAAATAAAATAAAATAAAATATTCTTACTAAGTATAATAACATGTCGGATATTAAGCGATCGCACATTCCGTGTCAATGTGCTGATTATTAAACAGCGACGGAACAATGTTCATATGTCCATTTACACAGTATAAACAACAAAGAGCATGCAAAACAAAATCAAATCAGGAACATGCGCTATTACTTTAACGTGGAAACATGACTCTTTCTGATTCGTAAAAGCAGGTTCAGTTCACAAAAAACTGTGGCATCTTAAAACTGATATTTATAATATGATTTTGTTGTAGTACAAATTAAACAATGAACATTTTTATCGTCTGTTGCGAAACCTTCAGATTTGAAAATTTATTATACCGTTTTAGTAAAATGGTACCAACAGGAAAAATACGATTGTTTACCAGATTAAGTAAACAAAACATCTCAGAAACTACCATTAAAAATGTTCCCCTTCCACTGACATTTCTTAGAGTGACTTAAAAAAGAGTATGGTTCATTTAACAAGATCAGTTTCAGGTTTTTTAATTTATAATATTAGCACAGAAATGTACTTCGATTGCAATTAAGATAAGGTGGCTCTTCCTTTTGCGTGATCTGATTAGTTGCTGATAATACGTCTGGACTTGGTAATTGTTAACACGTAATGCATGCAGTGAGGTGTATCATCTTTGGTTTGATTTTTATGGAAGTATATTTGCGCCACTACGTACCAGATGAAATAACGTGAAAATAATGTCGGATTTTGCGAAAAAAAATTTTTTTTCTCGATAACAGATAAATTTTCACGAAAATAAAATAAATTATGTTAACACGAATTTTTCCCTGTTAGTGCTCTAATCTGCCACCACATATAGATAAATTAAAGTTTTCACGAAAATAAATCCTTTTTCTCGAAAACAGATAACTTTTCATGAAACCTTGGAAATAATACATTTTCACGAAAAGAGTAAAATAACGGAAGACTTTTCTTGAGAACTTTTCACGAAACCTATGGAAGCATATTTGTGCCACCACTTAACAACTTAAAATAACATGAAATTAATGGAGGATTTCGCGAAAAAGAAATTCTTTTAGCGAAAACAGATACATTTTCACGGTAATAAATATATGATGTTAACACGAATTTATGCATTTTAGTGCCCTAAACTGCCAACACATACAGATAAAATTTTCATGAAAATAATGGAATATTTCGCGAAAACAAATAACTTTTCTCGAAATCAGATAACTACATGAAATTATGAATATAAATTCGCGAAAGATGCCAGTTATATAAAATTAGATGCTCTTTAATCGGTGAACATTGTCTTTATCCTACATACCAAGATCTTGAGTGTACGTGCATACTATAGCAAGTAGTAAGTTTCCTGTTATTGTTTTATTTTTAATGTAAATGCATCTTTGTTGACGAAAATACATGAAGCTGTTTTTACATATTTATTTTCCAAAACATCGCGAAAGTTGCCAGATCTAAAAATAGATGCACTTCAGAGCCTTTAACGTGAATACCTAAAGTGGTGTTCTACGCGTGGTCTGTAAGTATGTTTTAATTAACTAATACAAAGTAGATCTATTAATTGTATAAAATAATGATATTAATTGTTATTAAAAATGTTTGTATTGTTTTTGGTCTACACTACTTTTATAAATATAATCTGGGAAGGCACGTATTCATAAAAATCAATGTTTTCAGTGGTAAACAATAACAGGAAACTTACTACTTGCTATAGTATGCATGTAAGGTTAATACGTTCAAATATTCTTTGCATTTTCTATGTTGTCCATTCAATATTGCAATTTTCATCACTTAAGCTTATTGAACATGGGAGACGATTCGTGTTAAAAGTGATTTTAGATTAGACCTAGTTACACCCATTTTACTGCAATGCTATTCATAATTGTAAACTTTACTGATGTATATGTATCCATTGTTAATTTAGGTTCGATAGTCTTTCATTAATGTATATCCTATTGTTCTCATTTTGAGTTCGTACCTTCTATCAAATTGTTATTGTTGTAATTCTAAAACATTTGCCTTTTTGGAAATTAAATGTTACAAGACTAGTATAAATGTCTAGAGATATTTTTCATAAAGGGGGAATGTGTATGAGTGGTCATTATGATTATTATGAAAAAACATACACTCGAAAATCACTGTAAGATAGGTAAATTTCTCTCTATGTTGTATATGTGTCTATGTGTCATCAAACGTTGTTTATGACCAATATCTTGTATGCATCAATTTGCAGCTGTTGTGATATTCAGTCCCTTGTCATGTGTGCTTTCAGCAATGTTCTTTGATGACATGCATGTATTGTCCGGTCAGAACGTGATATATCAGAAAGATTTTGACTTGTCGGGACTTAAATAACTTGTGTAACAGATTGCCAATTACTGACTAAGCTACGCTTTGACTATGTACTGTCGAGAGACAAACTTCATTTTCGTAGATTAATGTAGTCAAGTTTTGACTATTGACATCGCATTCTCCCAACCTGGCGACGTTGAAATTATATATTTGGTGACAGAAATAGAAAAAAGGGAGCTCTAAAAGTGTCACCGCTCGAACACATTCTTTTTAATTTGAAACATTCAACGGTATTTCAATAATAAAAACGCTGTTGACACCAATAAGTCATTATAACGTATTACCCAAAATATGAAACAACTAAACAACATTCGTATACAAACTCATATTTCAAAGACATTTATTCTTGAAATGAAATGTCATGTATTACTAGTATCACATATAATAAAACTTCTTTTTCGTCGCAGACCTCACTCTTCACGGGTATCAATGTTAAATATACCCATCATTTGACTGTGATATTTAAGTATTTTTGGAATTATATATCTCGGAATAATTAAAAACAATAAACCCATGTGAAGATGCATTAATGAAGTTACACACCTGTTACTAAAAAATAAGGTGACTTTTTTCCTAATTAATATCGGACAAACAATTCACTAACATCAATTAATTATTAACAAATGACCACAATTCCGAAAGTACGTTATTTGTTGTGTACAAAAAATGAAGTTAATATCAATCGAATAATTTCTCTAAGCAATCTGAATGTGTGGATTGTTACACTGTAGCAATTCAGATGAAGAGTATATTCTATGCCTACTCATCGCATATTAATATATACTGATATATGTGTCTACTTGTAAAATATATATGACACAAAATATATCAGAAAAAACATCGCCTACCCATCAATTTAGCTCAATTATTAATTTTTGACTCGGCTTGTACAGAAAACTATCCCTTGGTACTCTCAAGTATATTTCATGGTATCACATGTACTGAAAATAGTATCAAAAGCACCCCGCCATACTACGGTGTACGCTTTAGTATATTGTCCGTACCTCGATCACTTTGAAGCATACTTTAAAGTACACGGGGTTCTTTTAAGAAGTACCTGAGCCGACACTGACCATTCGATCATTACTGCGCATCATTTAGGCTTTAAAGCAAAAACGACATACGAGTACTAATCGACAGTTCATTACTTTATTTACTGAAAGCTCTCCAGACGAGTTATTATGCATCATCCTGTGTTCAACATATTTTATTACTCTGTATTAACTTTCATATTGGTTATTTCATCTGGAAAAAGTGTGTTTCTTACGTTTTGATAAGATATAAAGAACATGTGTAGATTTATTAATTGATTGATTTTTATTCAGGTTTGAAACACATTATATACAAGTTATAAATCAAATTTACATAATAATTTTTACTGAAAGTATTTGTGAGATTGCTGCAAAACAAAACATGGTCTAAAAACTACCATTAAAATAGCTGAAGTATAGCTTTCGATAGATTTTTTTAATTTAATTCATCAGTAAACATGACTGTTTTATGGTCACGAGTGGATTGTAATTATTACATGAATAAGTTGTCTTTGTAATGTATTGCTCGTTTCACCTAATGAACGTTAATAATAATTAGCCGGAACTAAGTGATTACAATTGATTATGCCATGATATTTTAAAGTTTTATCATATCCTTATCCGATAATACTTCTTAGCTCTACACATGTGGGCCACTACCACTATTTGTTGGAGACAAACACAACGGATTGATAATTAAAACAATAATAAAAATCAAATAATAATAAATGTCATTAAACGTACACAACTAAACTAAACACGTTTTTATTTTAATTTAATACACATACTAGCTTTTTCAAATTTCCACATGTATTGGGATTGGCTGAATGTATCTGAAAGAAAACAGGTAGTGATAACGTGACCAAATAATTCCCTCATTAACAGAGGGTGACGACCCTTCTGCATCGGCAAATATGAGTACAAAAACGATCAAGTACAGACGATCCTGACCGTAACAATCACAATCCCACTTCTGAAAGTCATTTTAAGACCATGACTAAACGGTTCAAAGCCCATGAGGAATTCTCAGTTAATGTTGACTGAGTTCTGGCTGAAAATATTAATGAGCTTTTTGTTAAGGGCATCGGTGAAGGCCGATACGCGGAATTGACCAGTCGCAAAATACGCTTATTCCATTATTCCGACAGTCTTTGATTGTCGGACCATGTGGCCGCAATAAACGAAATCTGACTGATTATTACTTGAGTTTGATTGACAGCTGGCGAGTGGTCAATTGACAAAGGGTGAGATAAATCCTGAAAATTGTGATGGTCTTGTTGTGTTTAAGTTGAACCAACTGGTCTGGGATGCTTTATCGCCTATGGCCAGAACACGGGACAAACATATGCAAACCATCGAAACATCCGTGATAAAATCAGCTGTGATCTTGACAAAAGTTTTCAAAAAATTAGCAAGCATTGAAAAGAATAAAAATTGGGAACAATAATTGGTGAGTGTAATGACTCACGGACTTTACTTGGTCACGCTAACAGACAGATCAGTTGACACGTGAAGATTTTTTGTGGCCGAACCTGAATGCCGAGTACAGTCACCTCTGTAATAACAGTAGACCTGTGATTTCATATCTGTTTGGTGATGATATATTAAAATCTGCCAGGGAACGTGTTCCACGTTACGGTTTTAAAGGTGACAAAGCACGTGGTAGCCGTGGAAGAAGTCAATTTTACTTTGACAAGCAAGAAAGCGCAGAGTAAAAAACTACATCCCTAGTATGTCGTTCAGGGAAGTAGCTAGGCAATAATTAATGTAAGTATATGTGTTGTGGCTGGTAGATTAAACAAATAAGTTTCAGAATGGAGCAAATTAACAGATGACCCACAGATTATTGATATTATTGAAAATTGTCATTTTGATATTAAAACAGATATTTTATCAGATTTATTCCATCAGAACTATCAATAAAAATTTGAAATTTAATGAAAGAGAAAATATTGCTGTCTACATAGAAATAAATAAATTGCTCCATCTTGGGGTTTTGAAAAAAGTTGAGCCAGAATATTTAGCACCATTTTTTCTACGGCCAAAGAAACATTGCAAATATCAAATGATTCTTAATTTCAAGAAATTAAATAAGCACATTCCATATAAACATTTTAAAATGAATACCTTTGATAAGGCTTTTGCCTTGATTAATCCTGGTACATATATGACATCAGTTGATTTGCGTCATACATATTAGTCATTGACAATTGCTGAGGAACAGCAAACATACTTTTGTTTTAAATGGAACAATAATATATATCAATATAATGCAACTCAGGAATCATAGATTCATAGCTTACTATGTGGTGATACACAAGATGAGTGTAAAAACATGTATCAGATACTGTTGATCTATGTCAAAGGTGGGTTTCATGATAAATGAAGAAAAATCACCTTTAAGCCATCTGAAAAGATTATGTTCTTACGAAATATCATTATTAATAACTGTTAGATTGACAGAGGAAAGACACAATAATATTATAAAAGCATGTAAAGAATTGGTATGTCTTCTACAAACACCTATAAGACAAATCGCAAAAGTCATTGGATTTATGGTTACCAGTTTGTTCAACTGTTGAATATGAAAGGTTGCATTATAAATACTATCACTGAAACAAAAATTACAATTCTTTAATTCTCATATAAGACTGTATGAAACAAGATATAATGTGGTGTATACAGGAATCGCATAAACAAAACAGAACAATCTTTAGAGAAAATTAAGATATAAGGCTCTATTCTGATGCATATTTAGAAGGCTGGGTGCATTTTGCGAAGGTGTACGTATTAGTGGTAGATGGTCAGACACAAACAAACAGGCCCGGAGTTAAAAGCAAGCATGTTTGGTTTGAAGTCGTTTAGTATGTCAGTAAGAGATGAAAAATCTTCAAGTTTGTTTTTCATAATTCCACAGCAGTTTGCTACGTCAACAATATGGGTGGTATTAAATATGAAGAATGCAATAAAGTAGCTGATAAAATTTGGAATTGGTGTATATAAAAAACCCATACGGTTAACATGTTCCCATGTTGCAGGGTCAAAAATTGCGAAGAAGACAAAGCTTCCAGAAATTTTTATGATAAACTGGAATGAAAATTACATTCCAAAAGTGTTGCAAATATATGTTATAAATGGGGAGTACCCGATATTGACCTGTTCGTAACCAGGTTAAATGCTCAAATACCATGTTATTGTTCCTAGAAACCTGATACTTAAGCACAACTCATAGATGCATTTTCTTGTAATGGGAACACATGGAATTGTGTTTATTTATTCCCTCCTTTTATTTTGTTGAGACGATGCATCTAGAAAGTCAAACAAGATCAGGCAACAGGCATTGTGATCGCACCATTATGGCCAACACAGACGTGGTTCCCACGGTTTATGGAAATTCTGATGGATATACCAATAATCATCTTGAAACGGCACAAGCTACTTCGACTTCCATATCAAGACGCGGAACATCCACTGAGGAAAAAACTCAAGCATGCATGGTTGTATGCAAAGTGTCCGGGAAAGGTTTAGAAAACAAGGTGGTTCAGAACAGTGTACAAACATACTTATGTGTTCTGGAAAAGAGGAACAAAGAAACAGTACCAGTCTTCAAATCAAGATGGATTTGTTACTGTAATAAAAGGCAAATCAATAAGATTTCTCCAAATCAGGCAGACGTAATTGAATGTTTAACTGATCATTATAACAATGGACTTGGTTATGGCAATAGAAACTCAGCCATATCTTTTCTTGGTTTTAATTATGAAGGATTCCTTGGAAATAATCAACCGTCAGTTTCCGAAAAACAGCATGTCACGGTTTCCGAACAAAAAAATGACTGCACCCAAAGATTTTTATGTTACGGACTACAACTTGTTAATAAATGTATGATTTTGCTTCCATTTAATAAAGTGACAATTTCAAGGCCGATACACTTGAAATATGAAGGCTAGTCTGTCCTTTGGCCTATGTCTATGAATATATCTGTACGATCGGCAATGTCCGTAACCACTCGGAAAATGTTGGCACACACAAAATATTATCAAAATTCATATGTTTTCCGCAGATATTCTACCACTTTCCTAGTGTTTGACAATCTATAAATGATTTTTAAGTGAAAGCACATTGATCAGCCAGGAACAATGTCTATAACCGCGAAAACAAATATTCGAAACTTTTCGGTTTACAATTGTATTTTTAAACAGCTTTCATGCAGCATGAAATTGAATGTTCAGTAAGATTAGTCTTTCATTTTTCTTGATTGTGTAATTCCGAACTGTTTAATCCAAACAGAAAAAAGAGCTCTTAAACCTTATTCAAGGGGCCGTCCAACTGATTTTGGCATGTATTGAAGCATGTCATTAAATGCTTTATATTGATAAAAGTAAACATTGACCTAAAAATCTCCAGTAAAAAAACAAGTATACAATTTTAAAAAAGGAAAAAAGTAACCCTCAACAGGGCTCGAACCACTGACCCCTGGAGTCCTGGAGTAAAATTTCTTCCGCCTAGACCACTCGACCATGCATGCTCATACTTAAAGCGGATGCATTTTTTACCTATATAAGCAGGGGGGGGGGGCATGCGTATACGGGAGCTTACCGCGTTTAAGTTAGAAATTTGGAACAAAATTTCCAAGATGGCGTCGTTTTAGTGTTTTTTGTGAAGGAGTAGCGGATATTTTCACCCGGTAAGCCAGTTAATATTAATATTTCTTTTAAGGTAGCGCACCTCTAATGATTTCCCGCGATTTCTTCGAAGGTTGAAGAGCCTACTATTAGGTGCCGTAGCCTAGTGGTTAAGGCGATAGACTAGCAATCTTTTGGGATATGCCCGCGCAGGTTCGAATCCTGCCGACGACGTATACTTTTTTTGCGACGCGTTTTATTTATTTTCTAACGTAATTTGATTTAATATGGCATATAAGCTATATTTATTGTTAAATATGTTGCAATTTTTATGCACATTCTTCAATTATTAAAATTAAAACAACGTTATGGCGAAATTTGGTGATTTACTGTTAAAAATACGAACCATGCATGTTGCATTTTTATTTTTATTTCAAAAAGTAAACGGTAAATCTGTCTAGTTCTTGGTATTTTTGCTGTATATAGTGTTTCTATAAAAACTAAGTTTAAAATATGACTTAAATGATACTATTTTGAATTTTATGACACTTTGTTTTTAACCGACCCAATTTTTACTTGGCTGAAATCACTTACATTTCATGGCGCTCTTCCATAGATAAAAATTTGTAAAAAATAAATGTCTGTAAAAGAATACTTATTTCATCTTGTTTAAACTTTAAACACCTTTACAGCATCTGTACACACCAACTGCATGCCCATATTTGGAAATTTGAATGAATTATGGAACTTTTATATACCCCAGGGGTGAAAATAAACTGGACAAAAGCCGAGCGTGGGGGTGGTTTTGAAAAAATCGGTATATTTTTTTTAAAAGCATGGAAAGCCTACCTACAAATTTGCATGTAGTTCAGTGAAATGATGCTGATTAAGAAAATAATTAATTAGATTATATTTGGATATGTTCCCATTAGAGGTGCGCTACCTTAAATGAATAAGCCCTTTCGGCTCTACGGTGTTTGTGCTCCCCTCGGGTTTTTGTTTAAATACCGTAGACGTCGGAATTAGAAAGTTATTGAAGCAAAACCGTCGACAAATGTAATGTTTAATTTCTTGACCTTCGAGATGTTGGATGTTCGAATATCATTTCCTCTCACAATAAACAGTATTTGTACATGTTTACAGTAAAATATAACATAAATCAAGATTATTTTATTATCGCGACTCGTTTTTATGTCTATTAACTCATGAAATGCCGAATTATAACGGCTTAACCCGCCTTTTTGGAACTAAACTTCCTTTTAAGCACATTTTGGGACCTGATTACAAATGATAAACATCTCTTTCCTATGTTAGAAGGTTTTATGCAAAATAACTTTCGTTAATCAATTCCGCATTGGTGCGAATATTTGGAAAACATTTTCACTTTATGAAATCAAGAGTTATCTTTTTTTATTGTTATATTATTAATTTTTATTATTGTTGTGTTTGGGTAAACAAACGAAGTGAAACGCATATAATTTAAGTGGCTACTTTATTATCATTCAACGATAGAAGCAATCAATGCCTTACAACTAACTAACACAGATCAGAGGTCAACATGCAGTTATGAAGAACATGGGGCGGAGCGTTGCTACGCTTCATTTACAAGTAGGCGTGGCGTAGCGGCATTATTTAAATACACAACAATTATTATATGTTGTATCGCGTACTTAACGCTAACATTTAGTGTGTGTAATATAAGACATATCACGGTATTATTAACACAGTGTAATTCTTAGCTGTTTATTTTAACACATATGAACATACTTATGTTTGAATATGCATCAAACGGAATACTATGCCTACTAAACGGAATACTATGCTTACTATTTCCAGATATCGAGACGCCAGTTATATATGTCGAGGATGCCAAGATTAAAAAGACGGCGTAACGAAGTGTGTACCGCTCTAGAAAGCGAAAGGTACATGAAAATCCACCAATCAAACAAAACAAGATTACGTCGAAGTACCACGCCAAACAATCACATGTACGTGCAATATAAGTCTAATGAAAAACAGAAAAGAGTAAAGCCGTTTCGATACTAGTATAAGGTTGCTGTAACCAAATACTGCCATTGTTGCGATTCGGAATACATGAAGCAATTTGGAATACCTGACACCTGCTTAGAAGATGCATATCGGTGGATGTTTTTTTTAATGAAAACTTAAATATTAATTGTTTTATTTAATACAATGACGTTTGACACGTTTTACCATAACGATACTGATACATCTATGTGACTTTGATGTGACACATTTTGGACGCCCTTCTTTTCAACCAGTTCTGAATTGGTCACTATATTAAAATCGCAAAAAGTAAATTTGTAGTGGATAGAAATATTTGTGCAAATGCAATACACGATATGATTTCAGTAGAAATGATCAATGTATACATTTTTTCTCTTTTATACATTTGTGAATACATATTATTTAAGACTGTTCTTTTGAGGGAATAAAGTATTGGTTCACTTAGAAAGATTATTTCGTTTGTTCCTAACATTGCCTTCTAATCGTAAGTAATGTTAATATGTCAAATGCATAGCGAATTCATTCCGACCCAATTTTTTTTTAATTATGTATGTAAGTGCTGAAAACAATTGAAAATGTATGCAGAGACATCGTCGGAAGAAATGACGTAACACAGATAATGGTTTATTCTCATAAAAAAGTGAGAAACTAGCATCATGACATATACGGAACAAAACGTGTAATTACGTAGCACTCATAAAAAATATATGTCAGACTTGTCTATGTAGAAATAATAAAATAAAACAAACAAAAAATCACATAATACATCAGCTGTACATTTTTGTGTTTGGTTCGTTTGTTTTATTTGCTGAAAGTCCGGCTCTTTTGAAGGACTCTCTCTTGCATATTCTACATTTAAACTCATGTGGTCCATGAATGAGGAATGGTATCCCAGTCCTCCGCTAATTTTAAATTCCTAATTACGTAATTTTATACTGCAACGAAAGATGCACTTATTATCACCCTTTAACCTTCATCATCTGAAAAGACAGTAAAAGAATGGTTAAAGAAAATTTCATATCAGAATAAGGTCGACACGTAATAAAATACATTTAATTAATTAAATATTACTGAAAGGGCTGATAAACATTCTATTATCTCGTACATCAGCCACCCCACAACCCATCTTCGTAAATCGGTGAATTGATTCAGTTGATCGGCAGATTTTGTGTACAGCATTTTTATAATTCTACAGTAAATGATTGAGAAAAACCTTATATTGCACCACGTAAAATGCTATAAAACTATAATATTGAAGTACACATATAAACTTTATTATAGATGGGTAGGTATTTCGTGTCAATCTCTTTCACATATGAAAGAGCTGTTGGTCATTTGGAGGTCATGTTATGCTGCTTAAAGTACATATAGATGCATACCTTAATTTAGATTAAGCAAAATAAAACACTAGGCATTTGCCAAGATTCATAAGAGTCAAATATATACGAGAAGTAAGAGCGTAAACGTGCGCAGCGAGACTTGCTCGTATAGAAATGAACATTTTATTGCTTTCTATCGAAATAATTTCATGTCTTTGAACTAATACGCAATACGCCCGGTGTTTTTTTAATATGCGGATTAATGATCCGTTTTAGATCCATAATTAATGAACGCCTCACTATTTTCAAACATTAACACCGGATTAATGTTCACTGACATTTTTTCATACATATTTGATATAAATAATATAGAGCTGAATACATTAAGCCCTGTTTTCTCGGCAAGCGCTGGACATACACCTTTAAAAAACGCTTTACCCATTCCAGTATTTAATAGATTGTAAACAATGACGGTTAAAATCCGTACGTGGGAATTTTTCTGGTAACCAAGAGCGACGTCAACGTTCATGAAGCCTTTCATTCATAAATGTATATATGCGTCGGGTGTCAAAACCAGCATCACCGGATGTAAAATCTATTTTTGACCAGCATATTATCCGCTGCTGTGTGCACCCGCCCATTAGTTTAAAATGGATTCCGAACCGGTAAGTCGATTACATAACATCAGAACATAATATCCCTTCCAAAAAGGGCGCTATGCTTCTTTATAGTACATGTATATTGCAAAAAAGTGAAGCTCCCCACGTATAATGTCGCAGTTTATAACAAAACAAGTTATGTTTTTGAACAAATGAATGAAACCGTTCATATTATGCTGACTTTTAATATTGATATTAAATTGCATTTTTACATGAACACATCTATAAATAATTTGTGTTACATGAAATTTAATGATAACTCAAAACAGTAGTATCATATTCAATAATTTGGATCTGCATATTCTGATTGTTTAATAACAGTTAGTCTGTGTTCAAAATACACTGTTATGTTTTTTTTTCACCGTTTTACCTTATCAGTCTGGCCACTATCTATAATATTGTGTTACAATTGTATCATGTATCAGTGTGGCAGAGCTTCTGTTATTAATGGTGCCATTTCATGCTATGAATCTAGCAGTACTTGGGAGATCAAAGGTGGTCAACAATAATTGGATATCCGGTAAAACTCCTTTGAGCGTCTGGTATATGATAGTTATGTAACTGCCCCAGCTGGCAACTTTACAAAGACCTTTGATGTCTGGAAAGCCTCAGCTGGATACTAAATTAAAGACTTTTGATTTCTGAGTCACTTTACTTATGAGGTGTGGTGTTTTAAACAGGATTTGTTGATTTTTTGACTTTATTGATTGATGAACTGTGAATTTTGTGTGTGAATATCATAGATTTGTGCTTTGAACAGGATTTTTTTATTTTAAGCTCACCTGGGCACAACGTGCTCATGGTTAGCTTTTGTGATCGCCTTTTGTCCGTCGTGCGTCGTGCCCCGTCAACATTTGCCTTGTGAACATTCCAGAGGCCACATTTATTGTCCGATCTTCATGAAACTTGGTCAGAACATTCGTCCCATTGATACCTCGACTGAATTCGAAACTGGGTCAAAAACTAGGTCTCTTGTATAAAAAAAAGAAAAACCTTGTAAACACTGTAGAAGTCACATTTAATGCCCAATCTTCATGTAACTTTGTCAAAATGTTTGATTAAATGATATGTTGGTTGAGTTTAAAAATGGTTCCGGTCCCTTGAAAAACATGGCCGCCAGGGGACGGGGCAGTCTTCCTTATATGGCTATAGAGAAACCTTGTGAATACTCTAGAATTCACAATGTTTGCCCAATCATCATGAAACTTCGTCAAAAAATTGGTTTCATTGGTATCTCGAAC
The DNA here is from genome assembly GCF_020536995.1 of Dreissena polymorpha. Taxonomy (NCBI): domain Eukaryota; kingdom Metazoa; phylum Mollusca; class Bivalvia; order Myida; family Dreissenidae; genus Dreissena; species Dreissena polymorpha. The sequence continues at coordinate 50,387,664 of NC_068367.1, forward strand.
GTTCGAAAATGGATCAGATCGGTGTAAATACATGGCCGCCAGGGGGCGTGGCAGTTTTCTCTATATGTATATAAAGAAAACATGTAAACACTCTTAAAGTCACATTTTTGATCCAATCTTCATGAAATTTGGTCAGAACATGTGTTTTCTAGATATGACGGCTGAGTTCGAAAATGGTCCAGATCGGTGGAAAAACATGGCCGCCAGGGGGTGGGGCAGTTTCCTCAATATGTATAAAGTGTGAACAGTCCAGTTGTGATAAGCCATAATGTCAAAGAAAGATTACATGTACATACTTTCTAATTGTTAACTAATAGTTAACCCCCTTGTATAAACCTGGGACTTCTTTCATAAAATGTGGTGTAAATAAAGACAGTAGTTTACATGCAATTTAATAAACCTGTCAAAAAATAACTGAACATGTACTAATGCACTGTAGAGCCTTATCTTTAATATTTACTGATAAGCCAAATCAACCTACTGTGTTTTGGTGTATTTAGCAGACTGCTGTGCTATGAAACTGTTTCCATTGCAACCTTGTTATTTGGCATTTTCTAAATTAGAAAGACTTTTTTTGATTGAAATAACTTTTGTAAATTCTTCTTATTTTTAGCTTACCTGAGCACAACGTGCTCATGGTGAGCTTTTTTGATCGCCTTTTGTCCGTCGTGCGTCGTGCGCCGTCAACATTTGCCTTTTGAACATTCCAGAGGCCACATTTATTGTCCGATCTTCATGAAACTTGGTCAGAACATTTGTCCCATTGATACCTCGACTGAGTTTGAAACTGGGTAATGCTGGGTCAAAAACTAGGTCACTAGGTTAAAACAAAAGAAAAACCTTGTGAACACTGTAGAAGTCACATTTAATGCCCAATCTTCATGTAACTTTGTCAAAATGTTTGTCTTAATGATAATTTGGTTGAGTTCAAAAATGGTTCCAGTCCCTGGAAAAACATGGCCGCCAGGGGGCGGGGAAGTATTCCTTATATGGCTATAAAGAAATCTTGTGAACACTCTAGAAGTCACAATGTTTGCCCACTCATCATGAAACTTGGTCAAAACAGTGGTTTTATTGATGTCTCGGACGAGTTCGAAAATGGTCCAGATTGGTAAAAAAACATGGCCGCCAGGGGGCGGGGCAGTTTTTTCTATATGTATATAATGAAAACATGTACACACTCTTAAGTCACATTTTTGATCCAATCTTCATGAAATTTGGACAGAACATGTTTTTTCTAGATATGACGGCTGAGTTCGAAAATGGTCCAGATTGGTGGTAAAAAACATGGCCGCCAGGGGGTGGGGCAGTTTCCTCAATATGTATATAGTGTGAACAGTCTAGTTGTGATAAGCCATAATGTCAAAGAAAGATTACATGTACATACTTTCTAATTGTTAACTAATAGTTAAGCCCCTTGTATAAACCTGGGACTTCTTTCATAAAATGTGGTGTAAATAAAGACAGTAGTTTACATGCAATTTAATAAACCTGTCATAAAATAACTGTACATGAACTAATGCACTGTAGAGCCTTATCTTTGATCTTTACTGATAAGCCAAGTTAACCCACTGTGTTTTGGTGCATTTAGCAGACTACTGTGCTATGAAACTGTTTTCATGGCAACCTTGTTATTTGTCATTTTCTAAATTGGAAAAACTCTTTTCATTGAAATAACTTATGTAGATTCTTCTTATTTTTAACATTTGAGTCACAGGAGTTTTCCACTCTCCATAAATTGTGTTCTTTAGATTAAGTTAGACTTATTTTATAAACTTAATTTTGAAGCAACTTCTAGACTAACAGTTACTTATATTGATATCAGTTTTTTTGACAGATTGTGAACTTCCTTTTACATTCATTAAGGCATTTGCTGTATTTGTTCATTTTTAACGATGTATAGATTCTTTAGACTAAAGTCAGTTATTTTCATTAAATCTGCTTTGGTTTTCACTTAAAGATTAATTCTTGAGGCGTATCTGACTGGACGCCTTTAATTAATTGAATTACAACCAGTAAGTGTGTTAGAAATAACCGTTCTTTAATTAGACTCGATAAATATTTCCGTATTACATGCTCACAAAGTTGCATAACTCGTAACCGTCCCGTGACCGGTTCACTTGCGTTAGCGAACGAGACCGTACTACCAAAGCTGTTTATAGAAAATTATTGTGAATACTTTTAGTCACATTTTTAGTTCAATCTAAATGGCACTTGCTTATCTTCACACATGGTGACAATCTTTATGAGCATAATATTTTTTGCTCATGGTGAACTTTTGTGATCACCTTTTGTCAATTGTCTGTCTTCCGTTGTGCGTCATAAGTATTTGCCTTGTTAACACTGTAGAGGCCACATTTATTGTTGGATTTTCATGAAACTTTGACAGAAGATTTGTCCCAATAATATCTTGGACGAGTTCAAAACTGGTTCCAGTCTGTTGAAAAACATTTCCGCCATGAGGCCATTTGTTGTTCATTCTTCATAAAACTTGGTTAGAACATTTTTTCTATTTATATCTTGGGCTGCAAAGAACAGGTCATTTCTTATTATCTCAGGTGAGCGACTTTGGGCCTTTCAGGCCCTCTTGTTTTATTTATCTGTAAGTGAAATGGTCCGTTCACTCATGTGCTGATCAACTTTTGCTTAACTCTTTACCACTTAGATATGTATTTTGACAGATTTGTAGTCCCTTAGAAAGTTACATTTCCAACTAGTTTCAAGTTTTAAAGGCTTCATTTCCATCCCTTAGATACTGATGAGCAGCAAACAATATAAAACCTGAACAGACTGCGAGTTACTCGCAGGCTGTTCTGGTTTTATGCTGTTTTTCACAAAGCAATTTACACGTCGCTTCTGAGTGGGGAAAATAACAGTCTAAAGAATTAATTGATGCTCTTTTTTGTGAAAAAATCTTTGAAATTGATGATTTGTGAAGTTCGCAAAATAAATTTAGGCAACAATCTGTCCTTGATATAGGTAATGTTGATATCTTATGGTGACATGAAAATTGACCTGATTTTGTGGCGTAACAATTACTTTTTTAGTGAACTAGGAAATAATTTCAAATTCATTCTGCAAGCATTATGCAAACTCATTTTTTGTAATAACGAGTACAGTTGTTTATTGGCAAATGTATAACATATATATTGCTTTTGTTGACGTACAACACACAGTCATTTACATCATTTATATGATATAAGGATGGAAATAGTAAATGGGGCTTTCTAGTAGCCCTTTCCCGCAAAAGAAGCAAAGTGAAAATGGCTTTTGCAACCAGCATTAAACCAGAATAGACTGCAAGGAACAGCAGTCAGTTCAGGTTTTATGCTGTTTGCTGCTCATCAGTATCAAAGGGTTGGAAATAAAGCCTTTAAAACTTGAATTTAGTAAGAAAGGTATTTAATTAAATTCAACTTTCTATCGGACAACGAATACATTAAAAACAACGTATCTAAGTGGTATAGGGGTTGATTGCATTCACAATATGCGGTGTGTCATTTACTCAGAAAACTGGTATGTTCTTGATACAAGTATTGAACGATCAAGGTTGAGCATGATCAAGGTTGAGGGAGCATAAGAAGAAAGCATGCTTTTTACATAAATGAATTATAAATAATCAGAATTTTATCGACGCTCACATGTTGATGTTAGGGTTTTTCTTGGATATGTGGTGATGTCCCTGGAGTGTATGTTTTAGCTCACCTGAGCACAAAGTGCTCATGGTGAGCTTTTGTGATCGCCTTTTGTCCATCGTCCGTCGTGCGTCGTACGTTGTGCGGCGTAAACATTTGCCTTGTTAACTCTGTAGAGGCCACATTTATAGTCCAATCTTCATGAAATTTAGTCAATCGGTTGGTCTCAATAATATCTTGAATGAGTTTGAAAATGGGTACATTTGCTTTAAAAACATGGTTGCTAAGGGGCGGGGCATTTTTCCTTATATGGCTATATATGGCTTTAATATAATCTTGTTAACACAAGATGCCGGTTGGTTGAAAAACATGGCCGCCAGGGGGCGGGGCATTTTTCCTTATTTTGCTATAGTAAAACCTTGTTAACACTCTAGAAGCCACATTTATTATCCGATCTTCATGAAACTTAGTCAAAAGAATTGTCCCAATGATATCTTGTATGAGTTCGAAAATGGTTTTGGTTGCTTGAAAAACACGGCTACCAGGGGCGGGGCATTTTTCCACAAATGGCTATATATGCCTATTGTAAAATCTTGTTAACACCCTAGAGACCACATTTATTGTCCTATCTTCATGAAACATGGCCAGAAGATTCATTTGTATTATATCTTGGACGAGTTCAAAAATGATGCCGATTGGTTGAAACATGGCCACCAGGAAGCGGGGAATGTTTCCTAATATGGCTTTATTAAAACCGTTTTTACACTCTAGAGGCCACATTTATTATCCGATCTTCATGAAACTTGGTCAGAAGATGTGTCCAAATGATATCTTGTATGAGTTTGAAAATAATTTCGGTTTCTTTAAAAACATGGCCACCAGGGGGCGGGGCATTTTTCCTTATATGGCTGTATATGGCTATAGTAAAATCTTGTAAACACTCTAGAGGCCAACTTTATTGTCCGATCTTCATGAAACTTTGTCAGAAGATTTATCCCAATAATATTTTGGACGAGTGTAAAAATGATGCCTGTTGGTTGAAAAATATGGTCGCCAGGGGGGCGGGGTAATTTTCCTCATATAACTATAGTAAAATCTTGTTAACACTTTAGAGGCCACATTTATTTTCCGATCTTCATGAAACTTGGTCAGAAGATTTGTCCTTATGATATCTTGGATAAGTTTGAAAATGGTTTTGGTTGCTTCAAAAACATGGCCACCATGGGTCAGGGAATGTTTCCTAATATGGCTATATATTGCTTTAGTAAAACCTTATTAACACTCTAGAGGCCACATTTATTGTCCGATCATCTTGAAACTTGGTCACAATATGATATCTTGGATGTGTTCGAAAATGGTTCCGGTTGGTGGAAAAACATGGCCGCCAAGAGGGCATGGCATTTGTCCTTATATAGCTATAATAGTAAACCTTGTGAACACTCTAGAAGCCATATTTATTGTCCGATCATTATGAAACTTTGTCAGAAAATTTGTCTCAATGATATCTTGGACAAGTTCGAAAATGATTCCAGTTGCTTGAAAAACATGGCCACCAGGGGGTTGGGCATTTTTTTTCTATATGGCTTCATGAATCTTCATGAATCTTTTTCAGAATATTTGTTTAAATGATATATTGGATGTGCATGAAAATGGTTCTGGTCTGTTGAACAACGTGGTTGCCAGGGTGTTCACTAGTATGAAAGTTGGTAAGAAAATTGTGTTCTAATGACATCTTGGGCTGCACAGTACAGGTCAGTTCCTCTCCTCTCAGGTGAGCGACTTTGGGCCTTTCAGGCCCTCTTGTAATACTTTATTTATACAAAAAATGTTGAATAATCACGGTTGAGCGTGGTGACCTAAAGGTTTCTATCTCTGTAATATTTAATGAAATTTCACATTGCTTGATTTTTAATCTTCATTAAACTAAGTCAGAACATTTGTTCTAATGATAGCTCGGCTGAGTATAAAATGGTTCATGTCCGTTAACAAACATAGCTGGCAGGGGACGGGGTTGTTTTCATAAATGGTTAAAGTAAAACATTGTTAACATTATTAGAGTCACATTTATAATATAATATAGTCCAATCTTCATGAAATTTGGTCAGAACATTTTTTCAAATGATATCTCGGCTGAATTCTAAATGAAAAAAAAATGGTTAGTTGCAAAACATTGCCCCCAAGGTGCTAGGCAGTTTTCCTTATATGGCTATATTACCGGTAAGTCATGTTAACGCTCAAGTTGTCATGCGGATATTGGTGCACAATGATGATGACACTGGTAATGGATTCAGAAACATTAAAATCAACCTAATTATCTAATTATAATTATTGCATTACTCAAAAACAAAAAAAAATATTTTCATTACTTCAGATTATGCTTATTTTTGCTTATATGAATCACATTAACATATTTATTTTAAGGCTTCTCTGAAAGCCATGTGATGATTGTGTAACAGGCTTAGAGATTTTTGGAAATTTGCCCCAATTAACTTGACTTTCACATCAAAAACGTTTGATAAGATAAGACTACTTCTACAGTTTGCAGCCAGTTAGTAGTTTGTGTGTGATTATCAAAGATTTGTGATTTTAACAGGTTTTATTGTTGTTTCAATTGGAAATACTATTGCCAGGAGAGTCTAAAAAATATTCATGTAGATTAAAAACACTCTGTCCAAAATGTGAACGATAATAATGGGACCCTGGTTTAGTGGTAGGATGCTGGTCTGGCAACCGGAAGGCCCCTTGTTCAAATTTTCCTGAGCAAGAAATTAATCCCATGCTTGCTCCTCTCCAGCCAGGAGTATCAATGGGTATCTGTGAGGGAAAAAACCCAATGTGCCGTAACTGAATACTGCGCCGAATGTAAACAGACAACTTATATCCCAGTGATCTGCGGGTAAATGTCAAAGTCGATTGAAGATGAGTCTAGTATCATAATCAGACTATAAACACATGCATTTACCATTGGGTAATAAAAAGCCCAGCAATTAATCACATTTTTTACGAAGTACAAACAAACTTAAGTTGTTTGGCAGTTTTGTTTGCAAAAATGTATAAATGCTTCACATGTTTGTTGCATTTAAACAAATAGTTATACAATTGTTTTGATATGATACATTTTCTAATTTCTTGTGTGCGTTTATTTCTTTATGTGAATAAATGTTCACACGTTTGTAACTATGACTAAGATCAAGTGTCAGATGTTTGGTTCCTGAAATGAAGAATAATGTTGAATTTATAGTATCGGTAGATGCATTCTGATATTCATCTACTTCCATATAACCGACTTTTATATATGATATAACAATGCATTATTATGTATTTAATTATGCAAAAAATAGGTCATTAACACTCGATCTATTGAAAAAAAAATAAATGGTTGTTTACAGTATATAAAGCTGTTGTTTGCAAAAACAAGTTGTAACTAGTCACCCTGTATAACATCCTAAGATGCTGAGATGCTTATCTCATGATCTCAAAGTTGAAACACAATTTGTGAAAAAATGTTTTCTATTTTCTTTTGCTGATTATGCTATTTATTAAATTATTGTCTTCCTATTACTTTTATCAAAACTAAAGCTTTGTTCCAATGGATAACAAATGTATATTAAAAAAAAACATAAACACAAAAAAAACTACTTATAACGCATATATTTATAAATCTGCCAAAACAAGAAACCCTTTCTTTTCACAAAACAACATTAACAACCCTAGCCTCCAATTGTTTTTAGGCAGACAAAAATGTCACCGAAATACAATATCTTATGTACATTCATGCTTCCTTACCGATGTTTACAACATGCTTTTGTGTGTGTGTACAGGCCCGTGTCCTTCACGAATCTGTTTGATGTCACCCTTTCAATATTGGTCATGACCGTAGGGGCAAGATGTCTGACAGGATGACAGATACAGGGGTGAAAATTAACGTGGGGGTTGGGGAGACGTGAGGTAATACAATAGTCCTAACATAATTGGTTTCTAAAATAACAAAACAAATTTGTCAGGCAATGTTGAAAACCTGTCAATAGAAGATTCGACTAAAGGTACATTTTCAACATAAGAAATATATCCTTAACACTTCCTCAGGTGTATTGATTTTGCCATCATGGTTGTATTTTTTTTTCAACAAATTTCAGTTCAAGATTGCAAACAAATACATATAGAATACGCAAAATAACACAATAATTTAATGCAATAAGAGATCAAGAACATATGCGAAACATCTTAAGTTATCTAAATAAATGAAGCCAATAACATGCAAAGCTTATAGGTTCGTAGGTTGTATCTTCCTTAACTGATGTAGGAAGGTTTTAACACTGAACACATACTTTAACGCTTATTCATAGTGTTTTGCTACATAAATGCGTTTTGAATTGCAGTATTATACAAAAGCATCTACATGCAAATTTGTCTAAATAAAGAAACTAATATACTCTTATATGTAAACATATTACTTTTATTAATGATGATGAAATACAAGCTAGAGAATGTCTTTGTTTGAGATAACATAAAATAATCGTACAAGAAAAGAGTGTCTTAATGTCAAAAGACCTTATACACATAGTTTGAAATGAAATGAAGATTTCACATTTTGACTACAGAATTTGTTGAATCATTGAATCAGGTAAGCACTTCAAGTTCACTTCATGAACATGTTATCTTATGTTGGACAAACATTTTTAAAAGCACCTTTTCAGTGTGTATATACATCTAAAGTATGCATACATTGTCACAACGGATTACGAAGGCATTGAGAAACAATAATTGATGAATATAATTAAACGTTATATTTGTATTATATGACGCATTGGTCCTTTATTTAATTATAATTTAGTTTCGGTATGCTTCCAACAGTATTTGTAAAAAGTATTCATTTTACTTTTGTATAAGTGTAGCTTAATAAAACATAATATTAGTTGTGGCTCTAGCAGCCTTTTTGACGATGCTGGAACAGCAGCGTCCAAGGTTTGATAACCAGTAAAAAACTTCTTTACAATATCGACCTTTGTTAAAGACCGAGCCAGTCCGATTGAGATAACTCGATTTTTCAGTTACTTCCCTTGGCATTCGCCACTGCCTAGGAGATTGCTCGTTGATTTTCATTGATAACATTCTCCTAGCAGGGTTGTCGTTCGTGTTGATAAAGGTAAATATTAATAGAACAGCATATTCTGGGAAAACAGATTCAATAAGTGTATCAGAACGTTAATTTCAAATTAGTAATTTTACATCAATTTTATTTTTATGGACCAATGAAACAACTATATATTTTCTCTATTTTGTTTGATATTTGTTCTCGATTCCGTAAATAAATTGCGAATAAAAACATGTAAAATTAACTTTTTACGTGATCACAAAACTAAAGAATGCGAACGATTTCGAACCTTCAAATTGTAAACGCTGCACTGCTATGATATATATAAATAAAACAACTTTTCTTCGCGGAATTGTCCGTCCCGCTAGCGCAGTGGTAAGGACGTTCGCTTTTTCACCTTTACGACACCGGTTCGATTACCGCTCCCGGCGCAATGTTATATTTTGTATGTTTTGTGGTCACCATTCCGGACAGGTGGTTTCTTCCGGATAATCTCATCCCCCCCCCCCCCGCAGCATTTGACAATATAAAAAAAAGTATTTCAGTACAAAACAAATAGCTGGAAATTGCAGCTATCATTCAAAATTCGTCCCAACTGTCGTCAATCTAATCTTATTAGGTAGGAGTGCTGGGCACACTCCGGGTCCCAACATTATGCAGCCTCAGCGCGGAGGTAACTCATTACCTTGGAAAAACACAAATACACACACTGGGTGCAGCCTAGGCGCGTATAGACTCAAACAAGGCAACAAACTCAAGTGCGGGCACAATCATTTAAAATTTACATATTGAATACGATATTCTAACAGAAATTACACAACCACCGAAGTGTACATACCATGTTTGATATTTCAGCATATACATGTATAAGGTCATTTCGCTATTCGTTAACTTATCCATATGTTCGTGGGCGAACTCGGATAGTCAAGTGCTCATACGATTGAGCTCACATGGTCCGGCTATGTGCTCATACCTTCTTTCGAGAATCATCATGAAGGTATTGCCATACTTAATGAACAAGAATGTGACCCGCCTCCCAGTTTCGCTCAATGGGTCAAGTTACCCACGGGTACTACTTCCCCGTACCCCTTAACTTTTTTTCGTACCAAAAATGTTTCGTACGCATTTTTTTTTCGTACCAAATTTTTTTCGTACCGAAAATTTTCGTACCCAAATTTTTTATCGTACCCAAATGTTCGTATCAACAACCACAATTGTGGTGATATAGATAAACTTAAATTGATGTTTTATATCCATCCTCTTCAAAAGCATCGTCACACCAGTACTGCCAGTACTTTGATTTAAATATCCAAGTAGAACGCTTGTCATATTGATGAAATGAAAAAATTGTCCTGGTAACATTTCTTCAAGAATTGCTTCAGATATCTGACATTCCCAGAATAAATGTTCCAATCTGTATTGGAGCCAGTGTACCTTTACGTAATTGATTATTAGAAATGTTAGCTATAATATGCAATTTCATTTATGGTCATTAATTATTATATTGAGATTTGTTCACGAATGTGTTAAAACTGATGGTTGTTCTTTTTTTTATATTTAAAATGGTGTATAGCATTTTTGCATCAGATCCTTTTTTAGTATACGTTCGTATAAAGGGACAAAAATGATTAGATAACATGTCAGGTAGGACAAGATTAACAACATGTGTTCATTAATTTATCTATACCTCTTGTCACCACTGACATTTATGTTCAAGTTGTACGTTATGATTACTTTATTAACTGCAATAAAGGTTCCATTTCTAAATAAAATGTATTTATGTAATGCCTAAAACATTTACCCAAGAAGGTTTGAAATTCTGTTCAGATATTTATCGCATAATGATAACCGCGATTAAATATTTTTTAAGTATCAAAATAAATAATTGTGTTATTTTGCCGATTTCCCCTAAACGAGCCAATGCTTCACAAATGATTATTTTTAAACCTTTATCACTGCATTCCTTTAATGTTGCTGTAGCTTGTATTGTACTATGCCGGTCCCAAAGAAAACTCAGCATGTAACACTTAATAAAATTTAAATTTGTATTGAGTAGTAGTAATGATATGAACAACGGATCGAATACTGACACATTTTTTTTTCACTATTTCACTCTTAAAATTAGTGTTAAAATTCTTCTTTTCCAATTTTCAGAATATGTTCTATTTTAAATTTGTTTCATCTTTAGTTATTCTAAATACTTTTGACAGGTGAGGATGGGAATTTAATCCGAGAGTTTTTGCCATGTATTGCATCCAATTTAATTTCAATTTTGTTTTTATGTTAAAAGAAGTATATGTGATTGCCAATCCGTTCAACCGTGTTTAATAAAAATGTACATATAGCCCTGAACTATTTGCAAAATCCTGAATAACAATATGTGTTTAATTTAAGGATTGTCCGGTACCGTCTTATAAAATACTAGTATCGTCAGAATACTGGGACAAATACTTTTCTATTAGATTAATGGTACCGGTAATCATGTTTATATTTTTGTTATCTTTCAATACTAGTGACTTCACGTCAGCACCGAAAATACAAATATAACATGCGACAGGATCTCTTTGTCTTTTAATAGGGATAAGGGAAGATACGTTACCGCACTGAGGAAGAACTGATTTAGAATCTTAACCTAAAATATAAAGCCAACGTTGTATGTCTGGACCGAAATTACAGAAGGAAAATGTATTATTTACAAGTAACATACCAGTGCGCTTCCGAATACTGCATACTGTCATAAATTAACTTTATCTTAACCATTGCACCTCCCTTCAATGTAACCAGTCTTGTCGTTATGAAGTCTTTTTTCCATAAATAATTTAGAATATCTATTAAATATACATAAATAATATATACTCTAAGACCTATTTATACATTAAATAAATACTGTGAATATAGTACATTCTTCATCAATACCGGCCCTGGATACTCGACAACTCGTTTGTGAACGATTGGTGTCAGTGAAACTCGCGAACGGTACAATTTATAACGGATGCGGGTATAAAGAAAACGGACAAGGAAAAGGATGGGAATGCAAACGGACAAGGAAAAGGATAGGAATGAATCAACGAATCGTAACTGGAGCGCCTTTGTCTTTAAGAGACGCAGTTCGCATACACGAACGTCAATATTGCTTTTTGCTCAATGTACATCCTATATCTAAAATTTTAGTACCGAATTCCATCTTTATTAAAATCTAACAATATTTTAAACTAAGCCATGAAAACATTTACTTGTCGAGTTTTTTATTACGATGTATTTGACAAACGCCGTAATTGTCCTGATTCGCAAGCAAACAAGTAAATTAGGTAATACTATTTCACGACTCGGATGTGGCCAGCATATTAGGCTTGTTTCTTATACCGTCGTCGAAGTCGCGCCAACGTTTGTGGAACTAGGTCCTGGTTTGGTAGTGATAGGGGCTGCCTCTATTTTATTGTTCACGGCATGGAGCTGAAAAGATGCCACACAGTTTTTGTCTCAACGTTGAAGTAAACCTGAACCAATTTTAGTAACTATTTACATATAGCAATAACGATTAATGTAGGTGAACTGAAACTTTTGCGTTCACCTTAAAACTTTGCATGTCTGATTTATCGAATGAACTAAATGTCATATACACATTGACATGAATGCGTTAAAGAATAAAACAAACTGCAATAATCACTTTAGGAATGAAGACGATCAACTCTGTGACAAGCGTTCCCAGAATGATGCAACTGGAAGTGACCCCATACAAGGGAACGACCTGGTCCTCCAAGAGCAACGAGAGGGTGAGGCCGACACCACTGAGAATCACAACGTTGTACAGGCAGATGCCGATTTGTTGGGAGTCGTTCAGGGCCTCAATCTTTACCTTTATATAATGATATGTTATTGCCAGTGAAATGGTGTCTAAATATTATAGGGATAATACACGTTTTCGAGGGCATGATTATCTGCGGGCGCTCGAAAAATCGTGCTGCGCACTTGTGCAGAAACGGATTTTGAGAGCGCCCGCAGATGATCATGTCCGAGAAAATGTGTAGTTTCGCTATTATGGCATAAATAAATCGCACATACCAAAATAAATTAAAATAACATTGAAAACAATATATCTTGTTCATTCGACATCGACAATGTAATTCGATTATTTCATCTAACGTCATATAGTTCAATGTTGTGTTTTACATATGCCTTACTCGGTCATCATCAGAAATGACGAGGCTTAACCTTCGGATAGGCAGTTTTCGATTTAAAATGTGTTTAAACAGTGGATTAATGCAAATTTGAAATGCAGCCGCGCAAAGTAAGAAATGAGAAATTATTTTGAAATTTACTGGTCGTGACGGATAAATATATCGTCAGCATAAGTCATTGTCGTCTTAGATGTTTCTTTCTTTCCAACTAAATTTTCTAAAAATTAATGCTGCTAACATATTGTCACGGACGTACTTTAAGCATATAGCAGGAACGTTAAAGGTTCATAAACACTTACATTTACAGCATAGTCTTTTGAAAGAGATTAGTAAATAACATTAATTTCAATGACGTGGCCAATAAAATAAAGCTGTTGTCAAAAGAGTGCAGATGGTATCATTTGAAAAGTGGATTCAAATATTCATTGCCTTTAACCCTGCATACATTAGGAAACTGGTGATTATTCAGTTCGCCATTTATGCTTGGAACGTCGTCAAAGTCTTGAGTTATAAACATACGGGAAGTAACTGCGCGTGGACCAGTTTATGGATATGAAAAAACACATAACAGGGCTTGAACGGCACATGAATCACCTTGTTAAAACACGATTTCTCCCGTTCAAGCCCTCCTTTCGCCAAGTTTCTGCACCCCGCCAGATGGGCATTATAGATAGAGTTTATGCAATAATGAAGAATTACGTTTATTGAGGCCTCGTAAAATTCAATTACACGTCAAATTAAGTGAAAATTTATCGTTTGAAAAACAGAACAGTATTGATTTTGTATAATTTTAATTAGGATTTGATCAGTTGAGAAAAAGAAGTAAATCGGCAACTGCTTTTATTTAGTGATAAGTGGTTACATTATGGAAGCGTTGGGAAACATTTCAAAACATTTTCAATAGGCTCCACGCGCTCGTGAAAATATAAAGTTTGTAACCTTACGGAGATCAATATTTTATGGTATCACTGCGAAAACAAGCAACTATCCTTGATATATCTCAGCTATTTGCTATTGGAATATTACAACATGTAAGTAACACGTTTAACATTGTAAAACAAATGCGTGAAATGCATTGTTAAACGTTTATAACGCAGACATTGCAATTCATTCTACTAACGAACTATTGTAGGCATTACATCAATGAAGACACAGACCGAATTTAAAATATGCATGTATATAACACTCGCTTCTTTTACTCCGTACAGTGTCTTTGAAATAAAATGTATTCCACAAAGCTTTTACGATTCCAAAGATTCTGATTTAATTTGTTTTAGGTAGTGCGGAGTTTTATATTTGATCATGAAATTGGCATGACAACACCCAATAATTCCTTCACATATGAAATTGGAAATAAATATTGCATTCTTAACATAATACATGTACACTTGCGCATGATACGCAATATGTATCATACTTTATTAAGACAAAGCAGGGTTACATCAACTTAAAATTTAAATAAAAACAAGCATTATTTAGACCAACAAATACAATATCCTAAACACTGTAATAAAGAGTGATTATAAAAAAGATTTACGTTTCTCGTTTCCCAGGCAAGAAAAGCTCCAAAGGACAGTAAGGCTCCTTCAACGATGTAGAGAGACCACGTAAAGTAGGATGAGTTCTTGGAGAAACATATGCGGACGAATTGGTGGACGATCTCGTCACTTCCGTTTGTGTAGGACTTTAATTACGATGGTTTAAAAGCGTTAACTTGCATTCAAGCTTTACGAAGATGTAATAACGAGTCGACATTAACGTATCAATTAAGAGTTTTATAGCATTGTTCTGCATTTCATCGGTGTATGAACTGTCGGGGAAATTACGCCTAATTTGCATAAACGCCAACGGCGTTTATGCATAAATTAGGTGTATTTTAATTAGGTGTATTTTTCCCGACACTTCATACACCGATGAAATGCAGAAAAATGCTATTCAATTCTTATAATTACAACATAAAATGATTTTAAAGCTGAAATTCTATCGTGGTAAGGGTCATACAATTCCTTTTTAATCTAGCATATGAATCTATTTTTAGTTTGGTTTCATCTCCGTCAAACGGGTATATCGTTGAAGTTCGCGCAAAAAATATAACGTCATTTCGCTATTGGCCAATAAAAAACAACGCCATTACGTTTCGCGCAAAACATAACGTCATTTTCGCAACTTGTTTATTACCAGAAATTAACGCCATGAATATTCATGTTTTAATTTTCATACGAAGTGGGTTCATCGGAAAATGAAAAACCGGTCACGTGAACAAATTATCCAATCAGAGTGCAGCATTCATATGATTGTGACAGAAGTTGTAATTATTGTCAAATGAAATATTATTGTGCTGTTATCATTGCTTTTCTGCTTTTGTCTAGCTAAAATAACCATGGTGTTCAATCACTGAATACCTTTTGGGGGATATCACAAAACAATTGTTTTATATAACTGTGTGATGACATTCAGAAACAGTAACCTAGATTCACATGGTCCAATAACGCGATGATTTAAAAAAAAAGGAAATACAAATAAATGCAGTGAGTTTTTATACTCTGATATTCGCTTAATCGAAATGGCATCTTTTTCTTAGTGCTCAAACGGGTACCCGAAAAAAACCCGAATCCGCGGGTCAAAAAAAATACCCGGGGATCCGGGTCAAAGTTTATGCGAACGATACCGGTTCGGGTCGCAAGCTACGAAGTACACGATTACATGTTGATGAAATGCAGTTAGAGCTTACAGTGAAAGTTATTTTTGCTTCCCTCCTCAAAATAAGACAAGCTTTATTTTTGCTTGACATGTCGTTTTTCCTTTACTCGCACTTTTGATCGCTATTCCAAGTAATACTTACGTTTGCTGATAAAGTTCAACAACGTTGTGTAAACTTAATACATAGTTTTATGCAGTTCAGTATTTCATTCATAATTAAATAAATAAAAACAATAAAAGGTATAATATTCTAAACAATATGCTTGACAAACAGTTATATATTTTATTTAAGAACGCTAAAACATGCTATGACAATTAATGTAGTTTTATTTCGATTAACTTATGTATTATCTGACCCGACTCGACCCGAATTTTCTCGGGTATTTTAATTTTGACCCGCCGACCAGACCCGAAGAATATTTTTGACCCGTGTGAACCCTAGTTTTGATGTTCACGATGATTATTGTCAAACGATGATAAATTGTTAAAAAACAATTAAAACAGAGCATATTTCTTAAATGTCTTAAAGCAAAAAAAAAATAAACAAAATTTGATCATATTATTAACAACTTAAAGTGATGTACCTTATCAATATATTTGATGACAATTTCATGAGGTGCGTAGATCTCCCAGGCAACTAGCACTACCACGACAACACCCACAATGATGCCAATAATTACGAGTAACTGGTAGTCTTTGATGTTCTAAAATAAAAAGTTCAATTAGTACAGTTGAAGTTTGAAGCCTATTGAATTAGTGTACGACATGAAATTAAAGATAAACTTCAATCCTCCAATCCCCGGTGATAAACATGACAGTAACGATTAATGTCTGTGGTAGAGCTCTTAAAGTCGTAAGAGTGTTCCTTTTCACGTTCGTACGTGAGCCTGTACGTACCACCTGTGGATAATGAGTTATATTTTAAATACATGTTAGATTCGCTTTGTATTTGCGTATAGAAACTCGGAGTAAAATTGTCTTGGGTTTTTAATCATACCATTCTCCTTAGCTGTTTGTTCGTGAAGATCCTGTAGACTCTCCAGGTCTTGGAGAACAAGGAACCGAACACTAAGGTAAACCCCAGGCAAAAGCAAAACACGCGTGCCTGCAAATGAACGGCTGTTATTTAATTTATACTCCAGTTTAAATCATTTAAACATCATACAGCGCGTTAAGGTAACTAAATTGTTAGGTTACAAAACTGTGTTTTTGTTAAAGGAAATAGCAGCACCTAGTACCACGAGCAAGTCAAACCTATCGGCTAACGATTTATGTTTTTTTTGGAAGCACGTACTTCAAAATTAACATGCTAGTTAACTGCAATAAATCAGACAATTTCAATAAGCTATTAACAAGTGCGTATTTCTTGACATATACTATGTAACCCGTACTACGCATAGCGATGCATTGTTGGTCTGTGTTGTCTTAATGAACACGGTGACGTAGCAGAGAAAACATCCGAGCAGCAGGACATTGTTGATATTTGGAGAAGACAACTTTACGATCCTGCAAGAACAACGGCTGAATCTAAGTATTTTTATATACTCGACTGCACAATGTTATATATAAGCAGTACCTCTGTTGAAAGGACGCACGAGTAAAACACAGATGGCAAGTTTCTTAAAGGGGCCTTTTCACAGATTTTGGGATGTATTGAAGTTTGTCAATAAATGCTTTATATTGATAAATGTAAACATTGGATCTAAAAAGCTCTAGTAAAAAAAAAAAAAAGTAACACTCAACAGGGATCGAACCACTGACCCCTGGTGTCCTGGAGTAAATGGTCTACCATTTAGACCCCTCGGCCATCCGTGCTCATACAATGATGGATGTATTTTATGCTTAATATAAGCGATCCTCGTAGTTTCACAAAATATAACGACAACAACAGAACTCCCTAAATTATTCAATCGTTTCGCGTTGAAACGCTTTATAATTTTCAGCTTTTTAAATCGTCAAAAGATGCATTTAATGGCTATTTTAGAGAATGGTAAATGTTCAGCATTAGTGTTTTATCACAAATATCAAATCTAAAACGAAAATTTGCGAATCTGAAACAATTTTGTTAATTTTGTCAATTTGTCAAAACGTGAACAGGCCCATTTAAAGAACTGTTTTTGATAGTTAAAGTAATTCATAAAAGGAAACACAATCAACGAGCAAAACGGTTAGAAGTGGAGTAAGAAATCTTAAAATTGATTAGATTCTACATTCATCACTTAGATTGGTAATATGCTACGGTTAACCAGTGTGATTCGAATCATTCAAAGATTAAATCAACAAGACTATTGCCAAACAATATATGTCCCCTACTGTCTCCACCATTTTCAGATTTTTTTATATGTGTTGCCATAGCAACCAGAATTCTTGACGTAGGAACAAAATAAAAAGACGTGCATAATCTCCATATTGCTATCTGACCATGAGAAGTTTCATGAAAAAATATGAAGAACTTTTGAAGTTATCGCAGGATCCAGAAAAGTGTGACAGACAGACATACAGATAGACATACATACATACAGACAGACAGACAGACAGACAGACAGACAGACAGACAGACAGACAGACAGACAGACAGACAGACAGACAGACAGACAGACAGACAGACAGACAGACAGACAGACAGAGCGCAAACCATAAGTCCCATCCGGTGAAACCGGTAGGGGACAATAAACGTGTAATCATTCATAGTGGAATACCAATACAATTAGTTGGCACCAAGTGCATAAAAACTTTTAAAGGCATCATTAGCAAATAGAACTCTTTGACATAAATGGCAGTTTATTCTTAATAACATATGATGTTCAACCATCGATACTAAAATATTGTTTTTATTGTCCATTAGTTATGGTTGATAATGTATTACTTTATTAATGATGTACTTATTAGTTGTGAAGACGATCTGAATGTGAAGCAGGATACGTTAATGGAAAAAAATACAGGTACCACGTATTGACTGCGTGCAAGAAAGTTTGACGTACCTATTATGTCTGAAGACGATGTTGAATACAAAGAAGGATACCGAAGTGATAATACCAAGACCGGCCATTGTACACATCGACATATACAGGGGCAAAGGAACAATCTTCTCTTCATGTACGTTATGCGTCGAGTCACGTGGTATCAGATTATCTAACAATATCGATACAATTACGTTGGTTTATGTCCTTTAATTAATATGAACTATTCGGTTATAAAATACTACGGATGCATTTTAAATTGTGTTTGTTTCCTATATTAATTTCATTTTTGATCAAGCAAGACAACTGAATAAAAACGTAATCGTTTTGTAATTCCTTCACATAACATAACAATTTACAATTTGCCTTTAGCCTATATCCATTTTAACTATGCAAAATATTGGTACAAAACATAATTTTAAACATTGTGACACTGCATTACGGTGATCTTGAATGTGTGCTGCATGATGCTATAAAGTAAGAAGGCGTTGAGTATAAGTCGATGTTCTTCAAAAAAACGCGTATTTTTTGTCATTTCTCATGAATCGAAAATACGCGTTATCCAGAAATTAAAGTATTTTTTGCCAGATGTTTTACCTATTATCATCATATACACCTTTATACATTGTGGTTCATACATTGATAATAAATGCTTGCCTTTGTGCATGATATACAATTCAATTGATACTTTTCTAATCGGTCTAGTGTAAAATACCGAATGTATTCACGCGGTTTCCGTCTCAAATGTTTCAGCAAAACAGTTCTATTCATCAATGGTTGTCCGTGATTGCCTAATATAGATAACAATTCGTTTTAATTGGAAAATATATTCAGCATATTCACAGAAAATGTTTAATGAAGCCGCAGTTCTAGTAACAACAAAAACATTCCGCGCAAAAATTGACTTTGCGGATTTCGAAGAACATCGAATAATTTATTACGATTCGTCGTGCATCAAACAGTTTTATATCGATTGATCGGATGTAACCATTGAGACAATAAATTGCAATCAATTGAGTTATATTCTCTTTTAATGATATGCAATTTGATTGTTCAGTTATGAGGTTTATGTTTATTGACATGTCTGCGCTCTTATTTTAATGTTGGCTTAATTTGAGATTAGGACAGTAATCGACTGTCGAACAATTTCCCGATATTTTACGTTGACGTTTTTAAGGCGGTGACTGAAATGTCAATCATTGCTTTTTTTATTTTGCGTTGTTTGTTTTGTCTTATATTGCATATGTTATTAGTCATTTTCCTTATTGTAGAAGACTATAGAATCAGGTAAATTAAGAAAAATTGACTTTTTATACATATATCGATTTTGTTCGGTGTATTTATGTATATGACAATAAATCTGAAACATTGACAAAAAATAAACATTATATACTTTTTGTCAAAATATGCGATTGGTTAATACACGATACATTGCCTTATTTGTAAAAATTGCGATTGGTTAAACAATGTACGAAACTTTCATTTGGTAGCTATCAACTTAAACTGTTTCGTTTTTGTTTCGAGAGTAAGAAACTGTAGACGCAGAAATGGATTTGCATCAACACAAACGGCCTGACACCTATAAGGCAAGTTAAAGTAGTTTAAGATAAATGTATTTGGGCCTCTGTGAAAAGGGAGTCTTATAGCAGCTATTGCCGTAGCTTTTTTATTACACGAAGTAACGTCGTGCATTTTCACAAACAATTCTTATTTATAGTAAGTTATGATAGGAAAAATTACTTGACCTTTAGTCTTTTACTAACAAATTAAAGACTACCGGAAATTAAAAGGAATTTCACTCCTAATATTGACTCTGGATTTTAATTTTTACAAATTTTGTCTCGTGTATTTATGATAAAAAACTACTCTTTGAATATGTTGTAACTCATGTATGTTTGTTCATGTTTTTATTTGTTAATAGGTTATATACTCAAATATTATATATGTTTATAGTAAATATGTATGTATACATTTAACAAAGATTTGTAATTTAAGAAACTATATCATCACCCAACAAAATCTTGTTAATTATTTTTCAACTGAAAGCCAATAAAAAAATTATTGAAACCGAGATCACCGCCCTAGAATGTTCAATACACTAATTTAAAATGACGATTATTTTAAAATATTAAATCCAACAAATAAGAGAAATGGAAAATTGTTACAGATGGTTTACCTTTTATTTAATGCTTTCCGGTGGTTATAGAGATATATCAGTGAATTAAAACTGATAATTTCACTGTTTCAAACAGTGAAAATTATCAGTGAAAATTATCGATAATGTTCACTGTTAACTGTGAAATGACGTCATTTTTTGACGAAATAACGTCATTATCCGAGCGAAATTCTTTAGTTAAACCCTTTAACAATATATATAAACGGTGCAAAAAGCATTAAATAAAAAGAAAACTGGTTGGATTCGGTGGAATATCGATTTTAATTCACTCTTGATCATAGAAATTATATATTTTCACTCGTGGCGAAAATATTATTTTCTATGATCACTCGTGAATTAAAATCGATAATCCACCGAATCCAACAAATATCCTCTATGTAATAAATCATGTTTTACATAAGCGATTCGTCAAAAAATAATTGAAGTGTTAACGTTTTTACCTGGTTACAAAATGTTGGACTCCATTTTAGCAGTTATTTACTTTTTTCAAATATGGTCAAGACAAACATTCAGAGCTTGTTTCATCGTACTTATTTTGTTTTAAAGGCAAATACGTTTTAGTTTTATATTTGATCTTCTGAGATATATTGTTAAGCTCCACATGCTGTCAAGATTAACAGTTTTACAAAGTTTACACATATTTGGCAAACACGGTGCCTTTGTAATGTCAACGTCACAAACGTTGCAGAGCGAGTGGCACACTGCACGTTGCATGACGCACAACGGCTGATATCGCGATTCGCACACTGCACGTCGCATGACGCACAACGGCTGATAACGCGATTCGCACACTGTACGTCCGACGTCGCATGACGCACAACGGCTGATATCGGATTTTAACTGACCACAATACGTCACATTGAGCACTTCATGCTCAGGTGAAATAAATATGAATAAAACTTGTTACATCGCTTTGGGATTGTAAATGCAATAATGTATTCGATGTCGTGAACTAAAGAAAGAAGCAACTATAATGGCTTTAAAAGGTTACATACGTAACATTTTCTTGTATCCTCCAAACATTATACCGTTATGCTAAAAATAAATTATGGCAACATAGTATTGTCATCCATGCGATTCATATTTGCGATCAAGTTGCCCCCATGAACTGTTTAATATGAAGATAATATTCGAAGCGATGATAATTTCGTCTACTTGATTTTTTTTATCTGCAATATTTTTCTTTTTGTTAAGCCATGATATAGAAAATCGTTTGTTGTGACTGGCATTTACCTTTCCAGATAATAGCCCCCTCCATCCAGTCGAAGTAAGAGTTTGGTGCAAGATCCTGTCGAAAAAACGCAACTAAAACCCTCCTGCTACCTGTAAAGCGTAAAAACCGATAGCGGTACGAAATTAAACTCGGCCAATTGTTGAGTACCGAAAAGGGAGATCAATAATATGTTATCATAACATTGCAAATGAACTTTGTATAAGCAGAACAGAACAGAACAGAACTTTATTTCTACTTGCTACATAGTACATCGTCTGTCTTAGCCATGTTATATTATACATTTCAAAAGGTCACGTGAAAAAGAAAGTGGGTGTACAATAATAATAAGTGTACATAACGTATTACATAATACATGACAGTGGTTGGAAGCAATCGCAATGTTAAAACTATAGTTTTACAGGTGGCAATCAATTATCATGCTGTTTATATTTATGTAAAATAAACCAAATTGAGAGTGGATTATCTTACGCATATCATGTGGATGAATATGCTAATAATATTAATAGACAGTGCGCATTTCTGTAATGTCTACAACAACAATTACAAATTTACACAAATTAAACTATGGCAACAAATGAAAACAATCAGGCACGTATATTTCACATCTGTATACGAGTAGATATTAATTATTTCTTTAGTCGTCTAGAGAAATGTGAAAGATGAATAATAAAGTAGAGACGATACGGATCATTAAAATAATAAGAAACACATAATATATATGCATTAAATGCGGAAACACAAGCACTCATGTCTATTTCACCTCATGTTGTTGCAGGTACTGGTACTGCATTATGAGGATTATATATATACAGCAAACAAGAAATCAGATAAACAAACACACAACTGAACCCGCGAAACATAACATTTCAGGTGATATTTAAACAACATTAAATATGGCTTTCCTAATTATCAGAGCTTCTTTCACAAAAAAGACAACTTAATGAGAACATCTTTATTACATGTGCTCATAAAGCTTAAGAATTTAAATACTGATGGCCGTTTGAGATAATAAGATTTTATGTATTTTTTCCTAATATCTGTATAACATGGACAGATTAAAATAAAATGATATTCATCTTCAATATCACGTGAGTTACAACAAATACAATATCTTTCTTCCCTAGCTATGCAGTTATTACTAAACCTACCCGTTTGAATTCTTAATGGATGACATGACATTCTTAATCTACAGAAGTAAAATCTTAGACTTTTGGGTAAGATATCTTAATATTTTTTATATTCAAATGATATTTTAAATTCTTTGTACAAAAATAAAACTGGACTTTCAAGTGAGTGAAACCAATGTTGTTTAAAACAGTCTATGACTCTGCATTTCAACTCAGAGAGAAAAGCACTATTATAAAGGTAATGGTAATTTTCAAAAATATACGCAAATCCATATTCGTTCAGGAGAGTTTTTACACTCGTGACCGAATTTTTCTTCCCACTTATACAATCTTTAAGGGCCTCGTTATACACAACTCTCAATATAATGTTATCACTGTCTTTGATTTTTAACCAATATTTGATTATTCTTATGTATCTGTGAATATACAGTGGGTATTTGCCCAGATCGCCGTACACTGCAGCAGAACACGCATTACTTCTTACGCTTAATAATCGTTTACAAAATTTAAGGTGTATTCTTTCTAATTCTTTGGATTTGGTATAACCCCAAACTTCACATGAATAATTAAGTATTGGCGATACGAATGCATCGAATAGTTGACACAATGTTTTTGGCGAAAGACCAAAGTCGTTGCATTTACAAAATAGAACATTTAAGGATTTCAAGGCCTTTCGATTAGATGTTCAATGTTTTTACAAAAGTTCCCAGTGTAGTATAAAACAGTACCTAAATAGTTAAAATCATCAACTATTTCGATTGGTTGGCTATTATAGGTCCATTTTTCATTTGCTAATATTGCCCCGCGTTTTCGAAAAACTATTATTTTTGTTTTTGTAGTATTTACAGTTAAACCCCATGAACAACAGTATGAAAACAAAAGATCTAAGTGCCTCTGAGTTTCTTCAGGAGTTTTACCTATAATAGCTATATCATGAGCGAACAATAACAAAATCAAAGTTAAATCATCAACACGTAAGCATGCATCAATATTACACTGCAAATAAGCATTTGTAGTATTTTAGTTGATGATTGTGTACACTATTCACTGGTTACATGATACAATGTTTACAGAGGCGGTGCATCGCATTCATATCACACACGGCTAATGAGTTATTAGTTGATGAGTGTTTTATTATAGGATCACGGTATTTGCAGCATGCAAATGTGTGCTAACGAAGGGTGATATTCAAACAATTAGCAAAATCAACTGTTCACGATGAGCATATCGCAATTTCACATGCAATTATTATTAAGACATTTATCATGTGACTTAACGATCGCTTATTAAAAGACAATGAATTTGCATCTATCAAACACAAATTTTGAATAAGATAAATTCCGTTAAGCCATTTTTTATACATTCAACTGTAACTTTGCATATTTTGTACACAAATCAATAAATAAAAAAAGTTAAAAGATGAATCATATTCTAACTTTAATTCTATTGAAGTTTAAATGTATTTAATCGCATCACTACTTTTCAGATATAACAATGATAAATTGTATTAAATATCACATATATCTTTATTTTTAAAGAGGGTATATGCGATTTTATGTCAACATTTATCATCGAAAAAAATTGTCCTCGCAATATTATACCAATATGTTAATATGACGACAAATGTTAACAAAAAATCATTAACAATCGTTTCATTGTACCATTAATCTATATGTCTAAACTTAGGTGCACAAGCTAATGGGGATTGCCCAGCAGAGTGCACGATTCATGCACATAAAATATTTGTCTGCTGTGTAGCAGAAAAATATTGACAATTGAATTACAATGTTCTTTCTTTTTTTCTGGTACTTCATCTTCTGAACTTTCATATATCAACATTTATTCTGTTTTGAAAACATACTCAAAAGATCATATTGGTTCATTTTAAAAACGAAATCAAATCCAAGCATATGTATTATATTAAAGTACATATGATACAGAGTAAGTGTTAAATAGAGATACGTGACAAGGATCAATTATAGAACGATTTATCGTTTACATTAATTATTACATACTTCTTATATTATACAAAACCTGACTAGTTGAAAGAACATAAATATACCTCATTACATTGAGTCATTTGTTTTAATCCCTAAGCCTTTGATCTAGTGGATGGTTATTTCGTAAGTACAAGCTTATTGATTGAATATAAAATAAATTGTGTATAGCTAGTTAATCTACGAAACTTGTATTTGTTAAATGTTTTAACCGTTAAAAAATTATAATCACCTTGGATACGTTCAACGCGGATCATTTTGTTTGGGTCTGATCCGTTGTGAAAGGATATTCTGCCGGAGGCTCCAGTCAGTGATGTCTTTCCGGTACATTTAAATATAATCTCCCCGATGTCGCCATCAGCATATGTGAAATTGTCCAGTTTTTTAGAATGACCTAAATTGTCGAAAAACTCGTTTGATAGATGGTTCCAGGTAAATAAATGACGTGCAGTACTTATATGAGAAACAACGTCACTTGGTAAGAAAAAATAATATTGTTTTAACTCCATGATAAAAGATATGGAAAAACACTTAATTTGATATTATAAGGGGACATGTATGTCATATGAATTAAGATTATCGCAATAAATTGTTAATAAACAATTACATTTTACAGACACATAAAATGCAATATAACAATAGACAAACTGAAACTTCAGATATATCAGTAAAAAGAAATCTTATGCGGTCCTTAGTTTATGGCAAAACAGTGATTTACAAAGCCACGTACATAAAAAAATTGGAATCACAGCCTTGGAACGTTCAATGTAAATCATTTGGGGTTTAATATAAATAGAAGAAGCTTAATACTCTACTTGGCATTGAGTTAACAGAAAACATTTTAATACATTTAAATATTCAACAATTTACCTGGTAGAATCTCAATTCAAATGTTATATCATTGCAGAGAAATCATTTTAATTTAATTACCAGTAAAGTACACAATAAATTGATGCAAACCAGAACCGTTTTGAGGCAAACCGATATATGTATGACGTACATATCGTATTTTATTAAAAAGTGTTTGATATACAAATAAAGTTAATCATTGCGTTCCATATGCAGAAAATTAAAATGCAGTTTCCGAAAGCATGCCTTGTCATAACAAAACTGGTCAACAGTCAAATTCACAGAAATTAGAAACTTGATGTGATATTTATACCAAAATATATATGTCATTTACTTTGTGTACATAAACGTAAAATACACAGTTGACAAGTTACCATATCAATATTATAAATACCCTAGGCACTTTGCAATATAAACATAAGTTTATTCATATTTTTTTTCACCCGATTTTAACTGCATCCTATCTTCTTATTATCCTTCAGTTCTGTTTATCTTCAATATTCATCAGGTAAATCATGTCAGTATTTTCTGCTCATAAGTGGCTTGACAGCTAGCTAAGTGTCAACTTTTATTGACTGTTTATGTTTCTAGTATTTATAGTTAGTTTTTGTTTAGGTCCCTATGTTGCCAAACACAAATGGTACAGCCATGCACGCTCTCAGGTTGAGAAAATGTACTTTTAATGGTATAATTGGCGTATATATTAACCGTAGAATCTCGAACATTCCTGGTTTAATAGAAAGGACAGCGGCCACCGTCAAATAGGGAAGAAAAGCTTGAACGGCACTTCGCAAACTATTTCAATTTTCAAAGCTACGTACTTGCAATATTTGAATATGGGTCAA
This sequence comes from Dreissena polymorpha, assembly GCF_020536995.1. Lineage (NCBI taxonomy): Eukaryota > Metazoa > Mollusca > Bivalvia > Myida > Dreissenidae > Dreissena > Dreissena polymorpha. The sequence goes on from NC_068367.1 coordinate 50,414,460, forward strand.
CAACTATTGATGCAAAAGGTTAGGCAACACCACAATCACAACAGTATCGAAAACAAACATTACTTATCCGAATAATTAAGATGCATTTCGTTCATAGATTCATGTTTGTTTCAAAATGTTTGTTGTCGGCTGCCCGAGCTCAAAAGACACATGCGGACGGTAAATAAACTAATAAATGGCCTTATTTAAGAGTGACGCAATATACACATTCTGCCGATGAGCGGCGTTAATAAGGATTGGTAAATGTATTTAAAACATTTAATTTAAAAATGTAAGTGTCTTAATAAAATAGGTTTAAATCAATGATAGGTTATGATAGTTGAAAATCATCGATTTGAACGCAGGTTTCGAAGTCAGTAAATAAATATATTCATTCTGCATATAACGCTTCGTTACATGTAAATTTCTGATTAATTCAATAATGTGGTTTAAATACTGTTATTACGCTGTCCTTTCAATGTTATGTCACATCATTCATACTAATAATATGCTATATTCATGTGTCATTATACACGAAAATTAATAATTTAAGCAACTTACCAATTGCATCCAGAGTTTCAATGGTGCAGTTCAAGGCCAAAGCGCACAACCAAATTGTGTCATAACACTGGGCAGCGATAAAATCGTATGCTTGGGAAGATGCGCTGTAGTCAGGGTGACGCAGAAAGCGTGCCATGAATTCCAGGTCTGAAATATACTAGCAATATCTCACACAGAATAACGGTGAGATGCAAAGTAGTTGTATGGGTGTATTTTACTGGTGGCCGACCATACAATTTCAGTAATATTAACGTCAACAACTTCTTTCTTTTGTCACTAAAATCAACCAAATGTTCACTTACTGGTGAGATTTGCGATGCCTCTTTCTTCTATGGGATTATTGTATATGGGACGCATCAGAAAGGCGCCCTCTATCGCCAGGTCCATCTGTTCCACTGTACAATCAACCTCAGCGTTGTTTGCCCGCCAGAAAGTTTCCGAAAACCAGCCGAGAAACATCCAAACTATCTTGGGTCCATACAGCCCAATTTTGTATGCCTTCAAACGCCATTATAATTTAAGTGATTTAACGTTAACTTTCATTGGCACTTGAATTTTACCATACTATACGCTTACCAGTTACAAATAAATACGTAAATATAGTGTTTTTTTTCCAAACAGTATTTTTAATCTTATTTAAATGACAACTGTCATAAAATGCATTTATTAAAAACGAACACAAAAACCAGCTCGTTACAACATATATGATATAATGGAAGTATGATGTTCTGAAAAGTTGAGATCAATCGAGTTGGTTTTGTAGAATCCTTACATCCGAGATGCGCTGCCTCGAGTTATTTACCGCCTTACACCATCTGCGATACTTATAATGGTTTTATAGTGACACAACGGTGTAATATTGCAAGTTGCATACCCTTTTTGGTATAACACTTTTAACGGCAAACGAAACAGAAGAAAAAACACGTGTATGTTGCATCCAAAGTAAACAGTGCGGCATGTTTCATTGTTTTTCGTAAATATTCCGATTATTAGCATGCTATTTGGACAATAAGAAGCAAACGCGGTCTATACTATCAAAATGCTAAAGGTATTGTTAAAACATATACGTATATACTTAAAAAGGATTATCAGCACATTGAACATATAGGCGTGCGCCTTTCTCTCCGGATGTTGAAATATGTTGAATACAAATTCGAGACCGTCAGTTGTAAAGCCAATCTACGGATACCGTATGCCGTAAGTGAAACTATTACAGCGTATTCTTGACGACAAAGAAAGAGAAATGAAATAACATTATAGTGCAGGCCGGCCGATGTGTACCAACTTCGCATGTATACTTACGTCGCAAAGAACGGCTCTTGCCCTGTCCTCATATGCATTTACAACTATGATACGCGCGTCCTGATCCTGTAAAGGAATATAGAATTAATGAGTTTAAAAACGGTCCAAACGGCACGTAAACAAGCTACATGTAACAATAAATTAAAAAAATAATTACTTAATTTGAATATATGTTTAATGCTTCTCTAAAATAGTTAACACGCTTAAAAG